>NC_036851.1:50606665-50610981 GCF_002910315.2 Salvelinus sp. IW2-2015
GTGGAATAGCTAACCAACGACCTACCGGAGAACTAAATGATCCTCTCCTAAGCACGTGCGTTATACCAACTCCGCTCCTTCCCAGCTCCCCCAACAGGCACACCTATTTTGTTGTAGTCCAGCGACAAAACATAGACTGCATATTAATTAATTAGACAACTTGCAATGATTAGTTGACAAGTCTGAATCAGTCGTAGATACTTTCCAGGCGCTACAATACAATGCACATTGTGCGGTACGCGAACGTGGAGCTTGGGACACCACTGTTGGGGGCGTACTGGAGGAACTGGAGTTGCGGAACCACTGCTTGGAGGACGGAGGACTGGAGTGGAACCACACTGTTGGTCGTACGGAGGACTGGAGTTAGGCAGGAACCAACTGTTGGGACGGCTACTTGTAGGACTGAGTTGCGCGAAACCACTAGTTGGCGTTTACTGGAGGACTGGGATTGGCGAAACACTGTTGCGGTACTGGAGGACTGGAGTTGGAACCACGTTGGCGTTATATGGAAGACTGAGTTGAACCACGTTGCGCTCGGTATTTGAGGACTGGAGTTGGCGGAAACCACGTGGTCTGGTTACTGGAGACTGAAGTTGCGCAACCGAACCTAGTCTGAGCCAGGACGACCTCGCACCAGACGGACCCCTGAGCGTATCCATTGAGGAAACACACGTTTCGGAACGTATCTTGGAGGACTGAAACGCCTGAAACTGTCGCAGTCTTCCGGATACCACCTCGTTAGACGGGGCTACCGGTGCGCGAGAGCTGGAGTTGGGAACCCACTCGTTAGCGGCTACTGGAGGTCACCAAATGCCAGTTAGCGGGAGACCCGACTGTTGGGTTGACTCAGGGGTCAGCGGTGGGCTGGCACAATACGACGCGGTAATCTGAAGACTGATTGGAACCACTGTTGGATGCCTGCCAGGCGTCACAAAACGACCTAGCTCACGATATAAATACGGCTCATCTGGAGGACTGGAGTGGGAACCTACTTTGGGAGGTACTGAGGCACTCGACGTTGCCGAACCACTGTTGGTTACTGGAGACTGGAGTTGCGGGAAACCCACTAGCTTGCGGTTATTGCGACAGACTGGAGTTGGAACCAGCTTATCGGGTACTGGAGACTGAGTTCGGCAGACCCTGCTTGGGGTATTGGAGACTGAGTGCGGAACCACTGTTGGCTGGTACGGAGCACTTGATTGGGAACCATCTGTGGCGAGTTCTGTTACTGCGAGGACATGCGAGTTGCGCGAACACGGTTGGGCGTACTGGAGGACTGGAGTTGGGAACACTGTTGGGGGTACTGGAGGACTGGAGTTGGGAACCACTGTAGGGCCTTACTGGCAGGACTGGAGTTGGGAACCACTGTTGCGGGGTACTGGAGGACTGGAGTTGGGAAACATTGTTGGGGTACTGGAGGACTGCAGAGTTGGGAAACACTGGTGGTGGGTACTGGAGACTGAGTTGGGAAACATTGTTGGGGTACTGGAGGACTGGAGTGTGGAAACATTGTTGGGGTACTGGAGGACTGGAGTTGGGAACACATTGTTGGGGTACTGGAGGACTGGAGGTTGGAAAGAAACCACTGTTGGGATACTGGAGGACTGGAGTTGGGATACACTGTTGGCCGGGTACTGGAGGACTGGAGTTGGGAACCACTGTTGGGGTACTGGAGTACTCGGAGTTGGGAACCACTGTTGGGGTACTGAACGACTGGAGCTACATGATTAGGAACCACTGTTGGGGGTACTGGGAGTACTGGAGTGGGAACACGTATGGGATGTTGGACTGGGATGATCTGGAGTACTGGTAGTTGGGAACACTGTTGGGGGTACTGGAGTACTGGAGTTGGAACCACTGTGGGGGTACTGGAGGACTGAGTTGGGAACCACTGTTGGGGTACTGGAGGACTGGAGTTGGGAACCACTGTTGGGGTACTGGAGACGGACTGGAGTATGAGGAACCACTGTTGGGGGTACTGGAGACTGGAGTTGGGAACCACTGTTGCAGGGTACTGGAGACTGGAGTGGGAACCACTGTTGGTACTGGAGGACTGGAGTTGGGAACCACGTGGTGGTACTGGAGGACTGAGTTGGGAACCACGTTGGGTACTGGAGGACTGGAGTGGGAACACACTGTTGGAGGTACTGGAGGACTGGAGTTGGGAACCACTGTTGGGACTGGAGGACTGGAGTTGGGAACCACTGTTGGGTACTGGAGGACTGGAGTTGGAAACCACTGTTGGGGGTACTGGAGGACTGGAGTGGCGAACCACCTTGTTGGGGTACTGGAGACTGGGAGTTGGAAACCACTGTTGGGTACTGGGGACTGAGTTGGAACCACTGTGGAAGTTGGGGGACTGGAGTTTGAACCACTGTGGGGGTACTGGAGGACTGGAGTTGGGAAACAGTTGCTGCTGGGTACTGGAGACTGGAGTTGGAAACACTGTTGGGGTACTGGAGACTGGAGTTGGAAACCACTGTTGGGATGGAGGATGGAGTGGGAACCACTGGGACGGTTAGGACATTGTGGGGTACTGGAGGACTGGATTGGAACCACTGTGGGACTGGAGGACGGGTGGGAAACAGTTGGGGTTACTGAGGACTGGAGTGAAAACTTGGGTACTGAGGACTGGAGTTGGAACCACTGTTGGTACTGGAGGACTGAGTTGGAACCTGTTGGGATACTGGAGGACTGGAGTTGGGAACCACTGTTGGGGACTGATCGGAGTTGGGAACCACTGTGGGGTACTGGAGGACTGGAGTTGGAACACTGTTGGGGGTACTGATACTGAGTGGGAACACTGGTTGGGGTACTGGAGACTGGAGTTGGGAAACCACTGTTGGGGGGTACTTGGAGTGACTGAGTTGGGCAACCCACTTGTTGGGCGGTACTGGAGGACTGGAGTTGGGAACCACTGTTGGGGTACTGGAGGACTGGAAGTTGGGAACCACGTTGGGGTACTGGAGACTGGATTTGGAACCACTGTTGGGGTACGGAGACGGAGTGGGAACACTGTTGGGACTGGAGGACTGGATTTGGGAACCACTGTTGGGGACTGGAGACGTGGAGTTGGGAAACCACTGTTGGGATACTGGAGACTGGAGTTGGGAACACTGTTGGAGGTACGGGAGGACTGGAGTTGGGAACCACTGTTGGGGTACTGGAGGACTGAAGTAGTGGGAACATGGTTGGGGTACTGGAGGACTGGAGTTGGGAACCACTGGGGTGGCGGTCGGAGGACTGGATTGGGCCACTGTTGGGTACTGAGGACTGGATTGGAACCACTGTGGGTACTGTGGAGGACTGGAGTTGGAAACTGTGGAGTACTGCGGAGGTGGAGTTGGGAAACTGATGGGTACGGAATCGGAGTTGGGAGAAACATTGTTGAATGGAGCACTGGATTGGGGACCTGGAGACGAGTTGAAACCACTGTTGGCACCGTACTGGGGATGAGTTGGAACCACTGTGGTACTGGAGTTAGGAAACATTGTTGGGTACTGGAGGACTGGAGTTGGAGAACCACTGTTGGGGTACTGCGAGGACTGGAGTTGGAACATTGTTGGGGTACTGGAGGACTGGAGTTGGGGCACCACTGTTGGGGGACTGGAGTTGGAACCACTGTTCTATAGCCTTCTGTTATTTCGTGCTATTAGGATTTGGAAGTATTTGAACTGATGGTAAAATAATAATTTGTTTTTGCAAGTTTGCATGAAAGAAACCAGCACAACATTCCTGGCCACACACTTATCTCTGAGATCCCCCACAACACTGGCCCCAGCTGAACCAGTCAGTACAGGATAACCATAGCATCAACACAACATTCCTGGCCACACACTTATCTCCGAGATCCCCCACAACAACATCTGGAAGTGGTTAAGCCTTCTCTTGGAGGATATAGAAGTATTTTAAACTGGTAGTTCGAGCCCTGGATGTTGATAGGCTGAGACAATATAACACAGGTATTACGCAAAAATACTTGTTTACTGTTCTATTTACATTAGTAACCTGTTTATAATAGCAATAAGGCACCTCAGGGGTTTGTGGGATATCATATCAAATTAAAACTCTAATTGTATTTGTCACATGCTTCATAGACAACAGGTGTAGACTAACAGTGAAATGCTTACTTACGGGTCCATTTCCAACAATAAAGAGTTAAAGATGAGATATGAAATAGAAATAGTGACACAATGAATAAAGATTAAAAATAACAAGTAGAAATAACATGGCTATATATAGGGAGTAGAAAATAACATGGCTATATACAGGGAGTAGAAAATAACATGGCTATATATAGGGAGTAGAAAATAACA
>NC_036851.1:50610992-50633218 GCF_002910315.2 Salvelinus sp. IW2-2015
AGGGAGTAGAAATAACATGGCTATATATAGGGAGTAGAAAATAACATGGCTATATATAGGGAGTAGAAAATAACATGGATATATATAGGGAGTAGAAATAACATGGCTATATATAGGGAGTAGAAATAACATGGCTATATATAGGGAGTAGAAAATAACATGGCTATATACAGGGAGTAGAAATAACATGGCTATATACAGGGAGTAGCAGTATCAAGTCGATGTGCAGGGGTACGAGGTAATTGAGGTAGATACAGTACTAGTCAAAAGTTAGGACACACCTACTCATTCAAGGGTTTTTCTTTATTTTTCATATTTTCTACATCGTATAATAATAGTGACCAAAAAAGTGTTAAACAAATCAAAATATATTTTTTATTTGAGATTCTTCAATGTAGCCACCCTTTTCCTTGATGACAGCTTTGCACAACCTTGGCATTCTCTCAACCAGCTTCACAAGGTAGTCACCTGGAATGCATTTCAATTAACAGGTGTGCCTTGTTAAAGGTTAATTTGTGGAATTTCTTTCCTTCTTAATGCGTTTGAGACAATCAGTTGTGTTGTGACAAGGTAGGGGTGGCATACAGAAGATGGCCTTATTTGGTAAAAGACCAAGTCCATATTATGGCAAGAACAGCTCATAAGCAAAGAGAAACGAAAGTCAATCATTACTTTAAGACATGAAGGTCAGTCAATCCAGAAAATGTCAAGAACTTTGAATGTTTCTTCAAGTGCAGTCGCAAAAACCATAAGTTCATTAAAGTTACCAGCCTCAAAAATTGCAGCCCAAATAAATGCTTCACGGAGTTCAAGTAACAGACACATCTCAACATCAACTGTTCAGAGGAGACTGCGTGAATCAAGCATTCGTGGTCGAATTGCTGCAAAGAAAACACTACTAAAGGACAACCATAATAAGAAGAGACTTGCTTGGGCCAAGAAACAGAAGCAATGGACATTAGACCGGTGGAAATGTGTCCTTACGAATCTAAGAGCCCAGAACAAAGCCCTATGTAGGGCACATTACCAAATGCCTACCATTGAGGAGATACCGACAAGCCTGGCAAAAGCGAAAATCTTTTCAGTTTTGGATGCAAAAAAATGGATACTGGTAGGTAAGCAGTTACTTCACCACATTTTGGACCCCCAAGGGGAGATACCAGTGGACATGGCTACCGTTTGGAGTGAAACCAGCTGCAGAGGAATATCAACGAAGGCAACGAGATGCACTTCAGGGACTGACAGGAATAAGTGTCATAGCTGATGACATCACGGCTGTGGTGTCACAATGCAAGAAGCAGTGGCAGGACCATGTCCACAACCTGACTCAGCTCTTACAAAGAGCAAAGGGAGATGAATTTAAAGGTGAATAAAGACTAAAGTTAAGCTCAGGCTCACAAGTATTAAATATATGGGACATCTCTTGACAGCTAAAATACACTTACGTATTTGGTTTTAAATATACTTAAGTATCAAAAGTAAAAGTGAAAGTATTCATCATTTCAAATTCCTTATATTAAGCAAACCAGATTTCCATTTTTTTTAATGTACAGATAGCCAGGGGCACACTCCAACACCCAGACATCATTTACAAACGAAGCATGTAAGTGAGTCAGCCAGATCAGAGGCAGTAGGGATGACCAGGGCCCTGTTTCATAAAGCAGGTGTTAACAAACTCTGAGTTTAAACCTGAACTCTGGGTTGACTAACTCTGAGCTGTCAAACTCTGAGTTTTCGGGTTCAGAACAGGTGATAACAATGAGTTAAATCAACTCTGAGTTAAGTTAACCCCGAGTAAAGCACGTGCATGAGGAGATAAAAAGCCCTCATCAATGGAACACAGATAACATGATTCATCATGGCAACAGGAGAAAAAAGGGCTCGAACCTCCTACTTCTCCCCAGTGCAGTTAGAAATATGAATGAATATGAGTCTATATTTAAGAAAAAAAGCAATACAGTAGCAGCAGCAAAAGAACGTGAGCTGGCGTGGCAGAAGACTGCTGACCGATTCAATGCGTGAGTATATTTATGCAGGTGCAACCCAACAGGCACAAAACGTACTTGGCAGCAACTGAAGATGAAATATATAAAAATATACTTCAAACAGGTAAGGTATCATTTCATTACAAGCAATTGTGATGTTGTTTAGCCTACCCTACCTAATTAAACAGATGGGGGTCCACCACAACTCACAGAGGCTGAAGAGATGGCCCCTCAGTCTAAACAGATGGGGGTCCACCACAACTCACAGAGGCTGAAGAGATGGCCCTCAGTCAAAACAGGTGGGGGTCACCACACACTCACAGAGCTTTGAAGAGATGGGGCACTCAGTCTAAACAGATGGGGTCCACCACAACACAAAGGCTGAGAGATGGCCCTCAGTCTTAACAGCATGAGGGGCCACCCACAACTCACAGAGCTGAAGAGATGGCCCTCAGTGCACGAAACAGATTGGGTGTCCACCACAACTCACAGAGGCTGAAGAGATGGCCTCTCAGTCTAAACGTGGGTCCACCACAACTCACGAAGGCTGAAGAGATGGCCTCAGTCTAAACAGATGGGTCCCCACAACTACAAGAGCTGAAGAGATGGCCTCAGTCTAAACAGGTGGGGGTCCACCACAACTTACAGAGCATGAAAGCATGGCCCTCAGTCAAAACAGTGGGGGTCCACCACCACTCACAGAGGCTGAAGAGATGGCCTCAGTCAAAAGCGGGGGTCCACCACCATCACAGAGCTGAAGAATGGCCCTCGTCTAAACAGATGGGGGTCCACACAACTCCACAGAGCTGAAAGAGATGCCCTCAGTCAAAACAGTGGGGTCCACCACACCACAGAGCTGAAGAGATTGCCTCAGTCAAAAAGTGGGGGTCCACCACCACTCCACAGGGTGAAGATGCCCTCAGTCTAGAACAGATGGGTGTCCACCACAACTCACAGAGCTGAAGAGATGGCCCCTCAGTCACAACAGTGGGCGACCTATTGCTTGAAGGCATCTCTGAGGAAGACGTCATCGAATCCAGATGGCGTAGCAGTCGACGTGTGTGTTTGTCCCGCTTGTCCGCGTGAAATAGTCCTCGTATTTTTCGATCATTTCGTATATTTTTCATTCACTTCCTTTGACTGAATATACATTCGCCTCACCCAATGTGGTACGGATCTTGCAATTTTTTTTTTATACTTTAGAACCGTAACCCCAATCAGAAGCTAGCCAGAGAACTAGTCTACTAGCTAGTAGTCAGTTAGCCACTGCTGCGGTCTTCACCTTAACTCGGACACCAGCCAGCTTCAGCTCGGGCCAATACCTGCCAGTCTGCAAGCGCGATATCAACCCAGAGCATATAGACTGCTTTTTCTCTACACATCACCGATTTTTTTCTACTTCATCACCGGATTTCAGCGCAGCCTGACATTTGCACCTTGATTCACAGCTAGCTAGCTGCAAACCGTGTGGACTATTGGCTTACGTCGATCCCGGAGCAAACTTAAATTATTCCGGAGCTAGCCACTGAGGAGTTCCATCAGCCATTCCTGGCTACAGTCACCTATCGGACCCGTTTTTTTGTTGTTGCTGCAGATACGGAGCCCACCGGGCCTTCACGACTGACTGCCGACGTTATCTGCCCGAGGAGTTATCCACTGGCACCTCCGTCGCGACGTTACCTGAACGCTCATCTGGGGCCGCTATCGTTAGCTGTCTTATCGGCTGCTATCTGAATAAGTATATCGGACAATTTTTTTGCTTGGTCACTATATCTATTTTGCCAAATTGGATTGATCCCTCTTCCACACGGAACCCACTAATCTACGACGGAACGCACGAGGTGTCTAAAAATAGGCCTCCATCCTATGCTATCTTGCTACCGATAGCCATCTACCCGGCCAGCTGTCTGGATCGCCGTGACCCCAACCAACTCTACTCACTGGACCCTTATTGATCACTCGATTAAGCATGCCTCTTCCTTAATGTAAATATGCTTGTCTATTGCTGTTCTGGTTAGTGTTTTACTGGCTATTTCACTGTAAAGCCTCTAGCCCTGCTCACTATACATATCCATTTCAGTTCCACCACCACATATGCGATGACATCACCTGGTTTCAATGATGTTTCTAGAGACAATATCTCTCTCATCATCACTCAATACCTAGGTTTACCTCCACTGTATTCACATCCTACCATACCTTTGTCTGTACATTATTCCTTGAAGTATTTTATCGCCCCGAAAACGTCCTTTTACTCTCTGTTCTAGACGTTCTAGACGCCATTCTCATAGCTTTTAGCCGTACCCTTATCTACTCCTCCTCTGTTCCTCGGTGATGTAGAGTGAATCCAGGCCCTGCAGTACCTAGCTCCACTCCTATTCCCAGAGCGCTCTCTTTTGATGACTTCTGTAACCGTAATAGCCTTGGTTTCATGCATGTTAACATTAGAAGCCTCCGTCCCTAAGTTTGTTTTGTTCATGCTTTAGCACACTCTGCCAACCCGGTGTTTTTAGCTGTGTCTGAATCCTGGCTAGAAGACCACAAAAATTCTGACCTTTTCATCCCAAGCTACAAGATTTTCAGACAAGAAGAACGGCCAAAGGGGCGGTTGCAATCTACTGCAAAGATGCCTGCAGAGTTCTGTTTTACTATCCAGGTCTGTTCCCAAACAATTTGAACTTCTATTTTAAAATCCACCTCTCTAAAAACAAGTCCTCACCGTTGCCGCCTGCTATAGACCACCTCTGCCCCCAGCTGTGCTCTGGACACCATATTGAACTGATTGCCCCCCATCTATCTTCAGAGCTCGTGCTGCTAGGCGACCTAAATGGAACATGCTTAACACCCCAGCCATCTACAATCTAAGCTTGATGCCCAATCTCACACAAATTATCAATGAACCTACAGGTACCACCCCAATTCCGTAAACACTGGTACCCTCATAGATATCATCCTAACCAACTTGCCCTCCAAATACAACTCTGCTGTTTTCAACCAAGATCTCAGCGACACTGCCTCATTGCCTGCATCCGTAATGGGTCAGCGGTCAACGACCTCCACTCATCACTGTCAAACGCTCCCTGAAACATTTCAGCGAGCAGGCCTTTCTAATCGACCTGGCCGAGTATCCTGGAAGGATATTGATCTCATCCCGTCAGTAGAGGATGCCTGGATATTTTTTTAAATGCCTTCCTCACCATCTGAATAGCATGCCCCATTCAAGAAATTTAGAACCAGGAACAGATATAGCCCTTGGTTCTCTCTGACCTGACTGCCCTTAACCAACAGAAAAACATCCTATGGCGTTCTGCATTAGCATCGAACTGCCCCGTGATATGCAACTTTCAGGAAGCTAGAAACCAATATACACAGGCAGTTAGAAAAGCCAAGGCTAGCTTTTCAAGCAGAAATTTGCTTCCTGCAACACAAATTCAAAAAAGTTCTGGGACACTGTAAAGTCCATGGAGATAAGAAACACCTCCTCCCAGCTTCCAACTGCACTGAAGATAGGAACACACTGTCACCACCGACAAATCCACTATAATTGAGAATTTCAATAAGCATTTTCTACGGCTGGCCATGCTTTCCACCTGGCTACCCCTACCCGGTCAACAGCATGCCCTCCCCCTCTGCTACTCGCCCAAGCCTTCCCCATTTCTCTTTCTCCCAAATACAGTCAGCTGATGTTCTGAAGAGCTGCAAAATCTGGACCCTTACAAATCAGCCGGGCTAGATAATCTGGACCCTTCTTTCTAAACTATCTGCTGAAATTGTTGCCACCCCTATTACTAGCCTTTTCAACCTCTCTTTCGTGTCGTTGAGAGTTCCCAAAGATTGGAAAGCAGCTGCGGTTATCCCCGTCTTCAAAGGGGGGACACTCTGACCCTAACAGCTACAGACCTATATCTATCCTACCTTGCCTTTCTAAGTCTTCGAAAGCAAGTCAACAAACAGATTACCGACCATTTCGAATCCACCATACCTTCTCCGCTATGCAATCTTGTTTCAAGCTTGCATGGGTGCACCTCAGCCACGCTCAAGGTCATAACGATATCTTAACCGCCTCGATAGGAAACAGTACTGTGCAGCCGTATTCATTGACCTGGCCAAGGCTTTTGACTCTGTCAATCACCACATCCTCATCGGCAGACTCGACAGCCTTGGTTTCTCTAAAATTGCCTCGCCTGGTTCACCAACTACTTCTCTGATCGAGTTCAGTGTGTCAAATCGGAGGGTCTGTTGTCCGGGCCTTTGCAGTCTCTATGGGGTGCCACAGGGTTCAATTCTTGGACCGACTCTCTTCTCTGTATACATCAATGATGTCGCTCTTGCTGCTGGTGATTCTCTGATCCACCTCACGCAGACGACACATTTCTGTATACTTCTGGCCCTTCTTTTGACACTGTGTTAACAACCCTCCAGGCGAGCTTCAATGCCGTACAGCTCTCCTTCCGTGGCCTCCAATGCTCTTAAATACAAGTAAACTATGCATGCTCTTCAACCGATCGCTGCCTGCACCTGCCGCTGTCCAACATCCTACTCTGGACGTCCTGACTTAAGATATGTGAACAACTACAAATACCTAGGTGTCTGGTTAGACTGTAAACTCTCCTTCCAGACTCACATCAAACATCTCCAATCCAAAGTTAAATCTAGAATTGGCTTCCTATTCCGCAACAAAGCATCCTTCACTCATGCTGCCAAACATACCCTTGTAAAACTGACCATCCTACCAATCCTCGACTTCGGTGATGTCATTTACAAAATAGCCTCCAAAGCCCTACTCAATAATTGGATGCAGTCTATCACAGTGCCATCCGTTTTGTCACCAAGCCCATATACTACCCACCACTGCGACCTGTACACTCTCGTTGGCTGGCCCTCGCTTCATACTCGTCGCCAAACCCACTGGCTCCAGGCATCTACAGACCTGGCTAGATAAAGTCCCTTATCTCAGCTCGCTGGTCACCATAGCAGCCACCTACCTGTAGCACGCGCTCCGCAGGTATATCTCTCTGGTCACCCCAAAACCAATTCTTCCTTTGGCCGCCTCTCCTTCCAGTTCTCTGCTGCCAATGACTGGACGAACTACAAAAATCTCTGAAACTGGAAACACTTATCTCCCTCACTAGCTTTAAGCACCAGCTGTCAGGCAGCTCATAGATTACTGCACCTGTAACATAGCCCATCTATAATTTAGCCAAACAACTACCTCTTTACCTACTATTTATTTATTTATTTGCTCCTTTGCACCCCATTATTTCTATCTCTACTTTACACTTTCTTCCACTGCAAAACAACCATTCCAGTGTTTTTTTTACTTGCTATATTGTTATTACTTCGCCACCATGGCCTTTTTTATATTTTTATTTATTTATATATATTTTATATATTTTGTTTGCCTTCACCTCCCTTATCTCACCTCCATTGCTCACATTGTATATAGACTTATTTTTCACTGTATTATTGGCTGTATGTTTGTTTTACTCCATGTGTAACTATGTGTTGTTGTATGTGTCGAACTGCTTTCTTTATCTTGGCCAGGTCGCAATTGTAAATGAGAACGTGTTCTCAATTTGCCTACCTGGTTAAATAAAGGTGAAAAAATAAAATATAAATAAATCTGACCAAACCCCCCAGGACACAAGGGCCTACATAAGAGGTTAGTTATTCTGACCCAACCACCCCCCCAGGACACAAGGGCCTACAGAAGAGGTTAGTATTCTGACCCCAACCCCCCCAGGACACAAGGGCCACAGAAGAGGTTAGTTATTCTGACCCACCACCCCCCCAGGACACAAGGGCCTACAGAAGAGGTTAGTTATTCTGACCCAACCACCCCCCAGGACACAAGGCCTACAGAGAGGTTATTATTCTGACCAACCCCCCCCCAGGACACAAGGCCTACAGAAAGGTTAGTTATTCAAAATTATGATATATGTACATTCATCCTTTTGCCAGTGTTACCTCAGGGACCCAGTGTTCCCTCAGTGACCCAGTGTTACCTCAGTGACTCAGTGTTATCTCAGTGACCCAGTGTTACCTCAGTGACCCAGTGCTCTCTCAGTGACCAGTGTCTCAGTGACAGTCCTCAGTGACCCAGTGTTACCTCAGTGACCCAGTGTTACCTCAGTGACCCAGTGTTATCTCAGTGACCCAGTGTTACCTCAGTGACCCAGTGTTACCTCTTATGGTGTTAGTCTGTCTGGTGGGGCCGCCACCAGTTACTGATTGTGTAATCTGTCTGGTGGAGCTTCTACCAGTTACTGATGGTGTAATCTGTCTGGTGGGCCTTCTACAGTTACTGATGGTGTAATCTGTCTGGTGGGCCGTTCTACCAGTTACTGATGTGTAGATCTGTCTGGTGGGGCCGTCTACCAGTTACTGATGGTGTAATCTGTCTGGTGGGCGTCTACCAGTTACTGATGGTGTAATCTGTCTGGTGGGGCCTTCTACCAGTTACTGATGGTGTAATCTGTTGGTGGAGCTTTACCAGTTACTGATGGTGTAATCTGTCTGGTGGGCCGTCTACCAGTTACTGATGGTGTAGTCTGTCTGGTGGGGCCGTCTACAGTTACTGATGGTGTAATCTGTCTGGTGGCCGTCTACAGTTACTGATGGTGTAATCTGTCTTGGTGGGGCGCCACCAGTTATCTGATTGTGTAATCTGTCTGGTGGGGCCGTCTACCAGTTACTGATGGTGTAATCTGTCTGGTGGGGCCGTCTACCAGTTACTGATGGTGTAATCTGTCTGGTGGGGCCTTCTACCAGTTACTGATGGTGTAATCTGTCTTGGTGGAGCCTTCTACCAGTTACTGATGGTGTAATCTGTCTGGTGGGGCCGTCTACCAGTTACTGTGGTGTAATCTGTCTGGTGGGGCCGCCACCAGTTACTGATGTGTAATCTGTCGTGTGGGGCCGTCTACCAGTTACTGATGGTGAATCTGTCTGGTGGGGCCGTCTACCAGTTACTGATGGTGTAATCTGTCGTGGTGGGGCCTTCTACCAGTTACTGATGTGGTAATCTGTCTGGTGGAGCCTCTACCAGTTACTGATGGTTAATTCTGTCTGGTGGAGCTTCTACCAGTTACTGATGGTGTAATCTGTCTGGTGGAGCCTTCTACCAGTTACTGATGGTGTAATCTGTCTGGTGGGCCGTCTCACAGTTACTGATGGTGTAATCTGTCTGGTAGAGCCTTTACCAGTTACTGATGGTGTAATCTGTCTGGTGGAGCCTTCTACCAGTTACTGATGGTGTAATCTGTCTGGTGGGCGTCTACCAGTACTGATGGTGTAATCTGTCTGGTGGAGCCTTCTACCAGTTACTGATGGTGTAATCTGTCTGGTGGGGCCGTCTACCAGTTACTGATGGTGTAATCTGTCTGGTGGGGCCGTCTACCAGTTACGGATGGTGTAATCTGTCTGGTAGAGCCTGCTTCAAGTCTCAAAGCTTCATACTAAATAAATAAATGACTGCTTAGACTGGTACCTGCAGTTCTGTGGAATTCTTCTTTGATGGGTCGTGTGGGTCTGTGACTTGGGCACACCACAAAAGTGTACAGTAAACATTTCGGTGCAAGAGTCACATTTCTGACAGCCCGACAGACGGTTGCCTTGGAAATATGCTCAGCGTCACCGATGTTATATAGAAAACTCCCGTTAGCAAAAAAACGAAATGCAACACAAAGAATTTGTTCCCGAACTGAGAGCATGTCCACGATGTGTCATATGAACGATATGAGGGCTGAGAATATTGTTCAGATGAATGATCGATTGTGCAGAAAAACGGAAACGCTCAAACAGATAATCATCAGGGAATGATGAAACATCCAAGCGGGGTCTGATCACTCTCTTCCCAACTGAGATTTCTGCGGCGTATTTGTGCTTCAATATCAACTGGCTCTTCAAGAAAAGGACACGCCATGTCTGACACGTCCTTCAGCCTGCAGGCTTCAGCTAAAGAGGAGGAGAAACTCAGGGTTAGTTGAAGAAAACCTGCCAGCCAGCAGGTTAGCTTCACGGAGTACGTTGCCATAGTAACTGACTCGGAGTTAAGCTGAACTGGTTTTGTGAAAACCAAAAACCCAGAGTTTCCTTCAACTCTGAGTCAACTAACTCTCATGACCTCCCCTATATCTGTCACCTCCTTAGTTCCATTCCCCAGGCAGTATTGACTATGTGTTTCTTCTCTGTATACTACGCTTGTATCGGTCCATGTACCGTTTATTATTAAACTCACCACCTGTACTTGCTTCCCGGCTCCCAGCTTCCACATTACAAATGTTCTCTTGATAATAAGTGTGGGAATTAGAACATTTTTATGTTCTGCTGTAAATTTAAATGTAATGAGTACTTTTTGGTGTCAGGGAAAATGTATGGAGTAAAATGTACATAATGTTCTTTAGGAATGTAGTGAAGTAAAAATAAAAGTTGTCAAAAATATAAATAGTAAAGTAAAGTACAGATACCTCCAAAAAACGACTTAAGTAAAAAAAATTGAAAGTACTATTAAGTGATTTACACCACTGTAAAGTAATTTAAGTGATTTACACCACTGTAGGCTACTTAATTTGAAGCAGCAAATTCTAAGGGTGTGAATAATGCGACAAAGAAGTGATTATAATACAATAGGTAGGTCTAGGCTGACGCATACAAAAACAGAAAGTCGAACGTCTCCAAATAATCTGTAGGACAACAAAAATATTTATCTCCCGAAGTTGTCTGTTTTCACAACAGTTCCCAACCGCAACATGAAAACTGCCGACCTCTGACCCGACCAGCAGGTCCCGCAGGCATCCTGTAGAAACGCAGCCCTCTACCCCAGCTACCCTGTCAGAGTTGATATCTCTAGACGCTCAAAGGTCTGCTATGTACTAGAGTGTATAGACGGTAAACGTCAGGATAAGCCTAGATTTTTCCCGACACTAACATTACAACAAAACTCACTCTAACAATACAAAATAACCACATGTTTTAGAGTTTGATGACATAGCATGTCAAGACGTTTATTGTTTTTAATTGCATGGAATGCCATCCTGGTCATGACATGTTGGAACTTGCCCTGGTGATCAGAGGGGCCAAAATAAATAGGGGCCCTGTGGAACTCTCAGGTGTGCCACGAAACTATTCCTAATCTTGATCATTGTTGTGAACACTCACTGTGACCTTTGGAATGAACATGGAATTTCGACTTGGAAGCACTAGTGGCGGTCAGATGAAACGTCAAAGGGCACATGGTTACATCTGTATCACCGTTTCCAGTCCAGTGTGCTCAGGCTGTTGTATCATTCGATGTGCACGCATCACCAGCAAAGTCATTTATCATTTTACTTTGTCTGTGACAACCATTACCACAGGCAAGTCTGATTAGGCTTCGAAAGTCATTTATTTCTTAATATATGCCTCTGGTCTGACCTATAACACAGCCTCTACCATAGAAACAAACGGAGCATGGCTTTGTGTCTGTGGTTGTCTCTACCTTTTTACCCTTTGTGCTGTTGTCTGTGCCCAAGAATGTTTGTACCATGTTTTTGTACTGCTACCATGTTGTGTTGTTGTCATGTTGTGTTGCTAACATGCTGTGTTGTCAGGTGTTGCTGCCTTGCTATGTTGTTGTCTTAGGTCTCTCTTTATGTAGTGTTGTGTTGTCTCTCTTGTCGTGATGTGTGTTTTGTCCTATATTTATATTTTATTTGTATTTTTAATCCCAGCCCCCGTCCCCGCAGGAGGCCTTTTGCCTTGTGGTAGGCTGTCATTTTAAACTGACTTGCCTAGTTAAATAAAGGTTAAATTAAATGTTAAAATTAAAAATAACAATGCAGAAAACCGCTCATCTGTAGCCCAAACCGTTCAAAACGGAAGACCAATTTTACAAGAGTTACATCTTTTTATTTCTGGCCAGGGCCGCTGGAATAATATTAAATAGGTTTACACAAATTAACCATCATGAGTAAGGAACTATCAAAACAATGAAAATATTTCAAATACACCCGATTTAATATACATATATACTGTATACAGCACTAGTCAAAAGTTTGGACACACCTACTCATTCAAGGGTTTTTCTTTATTTTTACTATTTTCTACATTGTAGAATAACAGTGAAGACATCACAACTATGAAATAACACATATGGAATCATGTAATAACCAAAAAAGTGTTAAACAAATCAAAATATATTTAGGCTTTTAGATTATTCAAAGTAGCCACCCTTTGCCTTGATGACAGCTTTGCACACTCTTGGCATTGTCTCAACCAATTTTTGAATTATAATTTCCAGTGTGGTCTTGTAAATAATAAAGTATTGTAACTACTGCAGGATTTTCCCTCCATCATCTTTATTTGAGATTCTGTCAAGATACACATCAGTGTATGTATGATATACAGTACTAATATGACTAGTATTTTGGTCAGATTTAATCACAGATCAATGTAACTTTTCCTAAGCTTGACCATCCGAATCTTCAGCACCAGTATCTCTAAATTCAGCTTCTCTGGTTGGATAAGGCTTCTTCTCCAGCTCCATCACCTCTTCACTCACTTCCTCTGTCCTCCTGTCCATGTTACAGGGTTCTATTTCCCAGTCGCAGAGCCTGAAAATCAGATTTGTTTTGTTATATCTACAATTATTTTTCTGTGTCGGGTGATATGTGCATCTGTGTAGGAAGTGATATGTGCATCTGTGTATGAAGTGATATGTGAATGTGTGTGTGGAATGATTTGTCTGTAAAGATGATGCTGTTTAGTTTTTATGTCTTTACCCCGTTTTGACAATTTTCTTTAAGAGGAAAGTTTGGGAGATTCAGAATAAAGATGCTGCTTACTCTGTTCTGTTGGTGTTTTTCGTTTCAGCTCTACCTCCACAGGGTAATGGTCGCTCACCTTCAGGGCCTAATAAAGCATAGTAGTTAGATGTTGACACATGAGCCAGAGGGCTCAACTTTGACATGTACTGTATTTCTAGGACAGGTTGTCACAATGTAGGCTACTAGCATGTTCATTTCATCTACTTATAATATTGTAATCAAACCATCTACCAGGATGGAATTAGTCTGTAACCTGCATACTTACATCTTCTTCAGAAAGCCCATATGCAATCTGGAAGTTGAATGGTTTGGCAGAGTTTGGCACGATGGCGTCAACCATGTCATCCCCGTAGATCACAATCCTAGATGTTGATCAGAAAAGGAAGTCAGCAGTCATTCCCTATTACACACAAGTAAATTAGTTTTATAATAGCTCTTATGACAGCTCTTATGACATTTTAACCACCTTTCAACAATACCAAAGAAATGTAAAATTAACTCCATAGGTGATTATCTGTTTTGTACATGAGGCGTTCATTAATGAATTTCACAAATCACAGTGTGCCACCTGTCATAAGTGTTATCGTTGCCTGTGTTTGCTGTGGTATCCACGTCATCTTTAATCAGCCAGTGGAATTTTTCGTCACTGCGGATACGGATAGCTTTCATGCCCTTTTTAGAAAGGTAGGAACCGTCTGCATTGAAGTCACCTAGGATCATAACGTTCTGGTACAGAGAGAAACATTCAACAACAAAGTTACTTTTCATCCAGAAAAAGGACACTGTTTTTAGGAGAGCATACATAGTTATCTTGAAATCACCATGTGGCTGGTTTTGTATTTTACTTGTCAAAGGCTCATATATACAGTTTGGTGACAAGTGAACTTTCTAAACCCAAGGGAGGTGTTAAGCTCTGTCAATGGCTTAGCTCAGAGCTTACATCAGTCTTCCATTTCTTTGTCACTTCCAGGAAGACATCATAAAGCTCATCTAGCTCCTTCACTGAGTCATCAGGCTTGGTGTGCACTGGAATCAGTACCAAGTCCTCTAGCACTGAGAAACACAGGAAGAGATGAGAAATATATATTACAGCTAATTATGAATGTGCTGTTATTCTCCGCTGCAATATCCAGCTGTCTGTCTGTTTGCCATTCACGTTCATATTATTTGCTAAATCAAATGCCATATGCTTAATTCATGCTTAATTCTAGCACTCCTGTGCCCCTTACCAGTGTTGAGACATTTGAAGCGGAGAATGTAAGGCTCCCTGGCGATGGCGTCCACATCTCCAGCCTGGTTGTCCTCATATTGCCAGGAGCCAACCAAGTCCACCAAATCAGCCCTTTCAGAAAAAACAATACAACACGTTTAATAGCATTAGTCCTGCATTATGTATATATTTTTCATCAGATCACAATGAAAAAAAGGAATGGCATCATATAGAGGTTTATGACGGTAAAGTTGACCATGGGTTTGAATTGTACCTGTACAGAAACATAAACTGCTCCTTGTATTTGTCTCTTCCCAGACGAGTGCTGATTTGCAGAGTGTATTTTTGCTTCTTATTGGCCCTGTAATGACACACCTGTAATGAGTGATACTTATCATGTAGGGCCAGGAGTTTCCCCAGTTGTATATTTTATAGCGTCACATGAGGGAAATCACTTGACTTACTTATTTAATTCCTCCAGGAACTTTTTCACTGAAGTACCTCTCGCATCCACCACCTCCAGAATCACTATGATGTCATAGCGAGAAACAATCTGATAGGACGAAAGGAAAAGGAGAAAAAGTACATTAGTCTATCTGTTTATATGTAGGATAACATCCTTGTTTTGAGGATAGCTTGCCAAATGTTTCTCTGAGGGAATTATAAGATCACGAATACAATCATATAACTGTACCTTCACAAGGGTAGCAAGTGTGTTTGGGTTTGATAGCTTACGATTCCCAAATTTCTGGATGTTGAAAGATGCAACCTTCATGACTGCTGCTGGAAAAATAGAAAAATACAATCCAATCCATGTAAAACTATAATGAACTGCTAGTTGATCAAACAAGCAACGATTCCAGAGAAAGGATGTAATTACCTAAACCAAAACAAGTTTAATAGTCTACATGTGTTTATTGCCCTCTGTGTGGGTTTTATGATAATGCACAACAGCAATGTCTCATAAATGGCTCAACACAAGGAAAACATGCATCAGGACATACATTACGATATACTCAGTCCATCTGGCTAGGTTCTTGTTAAAATTCCTGATGCAAAGGTAGTGTTTAATTTGGCATGGTCACATGATGAAACTATTTTAGTGAAAGGGTTGGAAAGCATGTCTCTTAGTACACTTATTTAGAACCTTTAGAAAAGGGTTCTTCGGCTTGACCCTGTAGAACCCTTTATAGTTCCAGAACCTTTTCACCCAACAAAGAACCATTTTAGAGCCCTTTATTCTGTAGAGAAGGTCCCTGTAAATAGAATTCTTTTGAAGAGGGCAGTCATGCACCTTGTTCTGTGGCCCTGTGAGATCCATAACAACCCTCCATTATCTTCAATGGCAGAAGATCTCCTCATGGTGTGATAAACATGACTATTACAGCGCTATACGTGAATCTGCTAGAGAACATAATAGTAGTTTACAAACTATGTAATATGACGGTCATTACATTGTACATTTAATACTGAAATCTCATTTGGACCTGAGTCTCCTTCTAAAAATTAATTATTTATATCAGGGGATTAAGCTAAAATATCCCTTCATTGTGTTAGGTTAAAGGTCCTCTGTTTGATATCCAGAGTACTTGTCATATCAGCGGTCACTCCTGGTTGGGTGGAGGTGAAACCAGTTGATCAAGGTAGGATGGAGCTGGATAAACTGGAGCTGAGGAGTTCAAATTCAAATTCTTCAAGATGAGTTGATCTACTGACAACAGAATGGAGGGCTATTTCCCTATGGAACACGACATCAAAGTTCCACAGTCTGTGGTTACAACTCTAATACAGAGATACAACTGTGAGCCA
This sequence comes from Salvelinus sp. IW2-2015, assembly GCF_002910315.2. Classification (NCBI taxonomy): domain Eukaryota; kingdom Metazoa; phylum Chordata; class Actinopteri; order Salmoniformes; family Salmonidae; genus Salvelinus; species Salvelinus sp. IW2-2015. Next base: position 50,626,802 of record NC_036851.1, read on the forward strand.
GCAGTTGTACCATTATTTAAATGTATCCTTTATTTAACCAGGAAGTGCTATTAGATGAGAATGTATTTTTGAGGGAGACCTGGCAAAAGCAGCATTTCCATACAGTACTTTCAACAAAGTCTTCAGAGCTATAGGCTTAGTCACTCCAGATGTTTAGTTCCTCACCAGATGTGAAATTCCTAGTTGTGAGGAATTCCACCAAGCAGCACAGATAAAAAAATACATTTAGTCACTTTAGTCCTACAGTGACTCAGCCTACGGACTAGGAGTAGGTTACTGTAGCAACAGCGTGTGACTGATTCTAACTTCTCTTTGTTGTGCAATAAACAGGATTTCTTCTCACAGAACAGTAGTTCTGGATGACTGGCTGGAACAGAATTATGAATTCAATGTCATGTAGGTAGCATGCAAAAACAATCCAGCATATTTCAGGCAAATTAAACCACTAGAGTTGTAAAAGGATGTAACATGATCTCTGTTGACAAGCTCCAACATGCTCAGACATTACCTGTGGTATATTGTGTGGGAAGGGGCTTACARKAATGTTCTATCTGRTTTCTTTCACTGACAAACTTGCAAAAACAAATTATATATTTTACCATCAGTTCAAATACTTCCAAATCCTAATAGCACGATAATAACAGAAGGCTTAGAACAGTGGTTCCCAACTCCAGTCCTCCAGTACCCCCAACAGTGTTTCCCAACTCCAGTCCTCCACTACCCCAACATTTTGCATTTGTGTTGTAGCCCTGGAGAAGATCACCTGATTCAACTTGTCAACTAATCATCAAGTTCTCAATGAATTAAAGCAAAACAAGAAAATCATTGAAAATATTCCAAGTATTTAAAATAGTTTGTGCTGGAGTCTGCATACAAATGAAGGAATATCTCATATCTGTAAATTCCAGTTGGACTTCACTTACCTGAAGGGATGATAGGCTCTATGATGTTGTGGTGCAGTATCTTGTTTAGCAATGAACAACTGTAACTCTCTGACAGGGGCTTGTCCTTCTTATACCGAGCACCTGTCACTTGATTGGCTGAAACGTGTGTGTGAGCCAAGCCAAGCCTCTGGTTGGATGGGAGGACCTATTGACTGGCCCCAGTTGAACCAGTCAGTACAGGATAACCAAAACATCAACATCCTGCCCACACACTTTTCTCACAGATCACCTGCAACTACAGTATATCAGTCTTCTCTTAAAAGGAGGATATTGAAGAAATATTCATTAGAAACACTCCTACACTGGTTTAAGAGGGTTTGGACTACGCACTATCTATAGATACAGTAGCAATGTATTTCTGTATGTACAGTGCCTTGCAAAAGTATTCATCCCCCTTGGCGTTTTTCCTGTTTTGTTGCATTACAACCTGTAATTTAAATAAATTTTTATTTGGATTTCATGTAATGGACATATACAAAATAGTCCAAATTAGTTAAATAATTTGTTTCATAAAATTCGAAAAAATAAATAACGGAAAAGTGGTGCGTGCATATGTATTCACCCCCTTTGCTATGAAGCCCCTAAATAAGATCTGGTGCAACCAATTACCTCCAGAAGTCACATAATTAATTAAATAAAGTCCACCTGTGTGCAATCTAAGTGTCACATGATCTGTCACATGATCTCAGTATATATACACCTGTTCTGAAAGGCCCCAGAGTCTGCAACACCACTAAGCAAGGGCTGCCACCAAGCAAGTGGCACCATGAAGACCAAGGAGCTCTTCAAACAGGTCAGGGACAAAGTTGTGCCGAAGTACAGATCAGGGTTGGGTTATAAAAAATATCCAAAACACTGAACATCCCACGGAGCACCATTAAATCCATTATTAAAAAATGGAAAGAATATATAGCACTACAACAAACCTGCCAAGAGAGGGCTGCCCACCAAAACTCACGGACCAGGCAAGGAGGGCATTAATCAGAGAGGCAACAAAGAGACCAAAGATAACCCTGAAGGAGCTGCAAAGCTCCACAGCGAAGATTGGAGTATCTGTCCATAGGACCACTTTATGTCGTACCCTCCACAGAGCTGGGCTTTACGGAAGAGTGGCCAGAAAAAAGCCATTGCTTAAAGAAAAAAATAAGCAAACACGTTTGGTGTTCACCAAAAGGCATGTGGGAGACTCCCCAAACATATGGATGAAGGTTCTCTGGTCAGATGAGACAAAAATGTAGCTTTTTTGGCCATCAAGAAAAACGATATGTCTGGCGCAAACCCAATACCTCTCATCACCCTGAGAACAGCATCCCCACAGTGAATCATGGTGGTGGCAGCATCATGCTGTGGGGATGTTTTTCATCGGCAGGGACTGGGAAACTGGTCAGAATTGAAGGAATGATGGATGGCGCTAAATACAGGGAAATTCTTAAGGAAACCTGTTTCAGTCTTCCAGAGATTTGAGACTGGGACGGAGGTTCACCTTCCAGCAGGACAATGACCCAAAGCATACTGTTAAAGCAACACTCGAGTGGTTTAAGGGGAAACATTTAAATGTCTTGGAATGGCCTAGTCAAAGCCCAGACCTCAAATTTCTGAAAAATTGTATGACATTAACCACTTCTTTGAGTTAATAGAAAAGTAAACAATTGTTCACAAAAAAAAAAAACTTAAGCTACCCACCCAGCTATCAAGAGATCAAGATACATCCTGGTTACCACCAGCACCAGATACCCCACCCAGCTATCAAGAGATCAAGATACATCCTGGATACCACCGGCACCAGATACCCCACCCAGCTATCAAGAGATCAAGATACATCCTGGATACCACCAGCACAGATACCCCACCAGCTATCAAGAGATCAAGATACATCCTGGTTACCACCAGCACCAGATACCCCACCAGCTATCAAGAGATCAAGATACATCCTGGATACCACCAGCACCAGATACCCCACCCAGCTATCAAGAGATCAAGATACATCCTGGTTACCAACAGTCACCAATACCCCACCCAGCTATCAAGAGATCAAGATACATCCTGGATACCACCAGCACCAGATACCCCACCCAGCTATCAAGAGATCAAGATACACCCTGGATACCACCATCACCAGATTTACAAAGCCTTCAGAGCTACTCATAGTTTTATTTATTTATTTTTATTATGTATTTTGTGGTGGGGCTCGGATGGTTGAGGGGCAGCTCTCAGTGACTGTGGGGGTCTTGGATGGTTGGTAGCCTGGCGGTTGAGAGCTTGGGCCGGTGGCCGATAGGTTGCCTGTTCGGGTCCCTGTTTTGACTTGGTGGGAGATTTGTCGACATGCCCTTGGGCGCGGCGGTTGACCCAGATTGCTCCAGTGGGTCGCTCTGGACGGGAGAAGGTTAGATGACTGAATGTAATGTAAATGTTGAACGGCTTCACTGCAGGTAGATTGAATGTTTTAATTTTCAATAATACAAAATACATTTTACAAAGGCACCAGAGCATCTTTCGGATCCTGGGAATATCACCATAACACGCTACCAACTTGGAATAAAGAAACAGTTATAATATCGACTAAATTGAGAATTTAAGACAACTGTTATCAATTAACTTTAGTCAATCATCTTCTTTGTTAATGTCATATCATTTAAAAAAAAAAAAAAAATCATATTTTGTACCAAACAGCCAAAAGCATAGAAAAAGTTAACATGAGAAACGTTTGTATAATATTTAATGTTTATGTTCTTCGTGTGAGAAAAAGCTGCGGCTGATTTGTTTTCACAGGAAGTAACGACTGGCTGCACAGGAAGTAACCCTGTCTTCCTTCCTTTTTGAGGTTAGACAGTCTGCAAGGCTAGTGTTCTGCTTTCTGTATGTCAGACACAGGAGGTTGGTGGCACCCTAATTGGGGAGGACAGGCTCATGGGAATGGCTGGAGCGGAATGAGTAGAATGGTATAAAATACAYCAAACACATGATTTGTATGGTTTCCATGGTTTCTATGGTTTCCATGGGTTTGATGCCATTCCATTCCAGCTCCTGAACAGCTTCTACCCCCAAGCCATAAGACTGCTGAACAATTAATCAAATGGCCACCGGATTATTTACAATGACACCCCCCCTCCATTTTTGTACACTGCTGCTACTTGCTGTTTATTATCTATGCATAGTCACTTCACCCTTACCTACATGTACAAGTTACCTCGACTAACCTGTACCCCTGCACATTGACTCGGTACCGGTACCCCCTGTATATAGCCTCGTTATTGTTATTTTATTGTGTTACTTTTTTACTTTAGTTTATTTGTTCAATATTTTCCTAACTCTTTCTAGAACTGCACTGTTGGTTAAGGGCTTGTAAGTAAGCATTTCACGGTAAGGTCTACAGATGTTGTATTCGGCGCTTGTGAAAAAATAAAGTTTGATTTGATTTGATTACTATGAGTCATTATTATGAGCCATCCTCCCCTCAACAGCCTCCACTTATATCAGATATGGGAAAAGTCTGGTTCTTTTGTGCCCCTGTGCATTTTCAGGAAAGGATGAATGACAACCAGGCAAGATTCACAATGAACAATATTTTATTTGGAAAAGGTAGGAAGCATCTCATAAAAATGGGGCAATGTCTCTTCAAAAGTCTCTTCTCAAAAATATCAGTACCTTTTAAAACATAAACATGACATAGAGTACTAATATGACTAGTATTCTGGTAAGACTTAATCACAGTTCAATGTAACTTTTCCAAGCTTGGCCATCTGCATCTTCAGCACCTGTATCGCTAAATGTAGCTTCTCTGGTTGGAGGAGGAGAAGGTTTCCTGTCTTCAGTTCCATCACCTCTTCACACAACCCCTCTGTCCTCTTGTCCATGTACATGGTTCTGCATCTTCCACACCTGTATCTCTAAATGTAGCTTCTCTGGTTGGAGGAGGAGAAGGTTTCCTCTTTTCAGTTCCATCACCTCTGTCCTCTTGTCTGTGTCCCCATGTATAGGCTATTATTTCTCAATCTCATTATCTGAAAATACAGTATAATTTGTAAAAAATTATGTTGTTGCAGATTTTGAATGTGTGTGTAGAGTGATATGTGCAGGTGTGTGTAGAGTGATATGTACAGGTGTGTGTAGAGTAATATGTACAGTTTGTGCGTTAGATTGATATGTACAGGTGTGTGTAGAGTGATATGTACAGGTGTGTGTAGAGTAATATGTACAGGTTTGTGTAGAGTGATATGTGCAGGTGTGTGTAGAGTGATATGTGCAGGTGTATTGTTGTAGAGTGATATGTCAAGGTGTGTGTAGAGTATATGTACAGTGTGTGTAGAAGTGATATGTACAGGTGTGTGTTGTAGAGTGATATGTACAGGGTGTGTTGTAGAGTGATATGTACAGGTGTGTGTAGAGTGAATATAGTACAGGTGTGTGTAGAGTGATATGTGCAGGTGTGTGTGGAGATGTACAGTATGTGAATGTTACTCTGTTCTGTTGGTGTTGATCTTTTCAGCTCTACCTCCACAGGGTAATGGTCGCTCACCTTCAGGCCTAATAAAGCATAGTAGTTAGATGTTGACACATGAGCCAGAGGGCTCAACTTTGACATGTACTGTATTTCTAGGACAGGTTGTCAAATGTAGGCTACTAGCATGTTCATTTCATCTACTTATAATATTGTAATCAAACCATCTACCAGGATGGAATTAGTCTGTAATGTGCATATTAACATCTTCAGAAAGCCCAGTGGTGGAAAAAGTACACAATTGTCATACTTGAGTAAAAGTACAGATACCTTAGTAGAAAATGACAAGTAAATTTGTAAGTCCCTCGGTAAGATACTACTTGAGTAAAAGTCTAAAAGTATTTTGTTTTAAATATACTTAAGTATCAAAAGTAAAAGTATAAATCATTTCAATTCTTTTATTAGGCAAACCAGACGGCATTATTTTCTTGTTTTTAAAAATTTACGGATAGCAAGGGGCAGACTCCAACAGTCAGACATAATTTGCAAATGAAACATTTGTGTTTAGTAGTCCGCCAGATCAGAGGCAGTAGGGATGACAGGGATGTTCTCTTGATAAATGTGTGAATTGGACCATTGTCCTGTCATGCTAAGGAATTCAACATGTAACGAGTACGTTTGAGTGTCAGGGAAAATGTATGGAGTAAAAAGTACATAATTTTCTTTAGGAAGGTAGTGAAGTAAAAGTAAAATAGTCAAAAATATACACTACCGTTCAAAAGTTTGGGCTCACTTAGAAATGTTCTTGTTTTCCATGAAAACATACATGAAATGATTTGCTTAATGAATAGAAAATATATTCAAGACGCTGACAAGGTTATAAATAATGATTTTTAGTTGAATAATAATTTGTGTCCTTCAAACTTTGCTTCCGTCAAAGAATCATTTGCAGCAATTACAGCCTTGTAGACCTTTGGCATTCTAGATGTCAATTTGTTGAGGTAATCTGAAGAGATTTCAACCCCATGCTTC
>NC_036851.1:50633517-50661184 GCF_002910315.2 Salvelinus sp. IW2-2015
ACTTGTGAGCGTTGTTTCTCAAACTAGACACTCTACTGTACTTGTCCTCTTGCTCAGTTGTGCACCGGGGCCTACACTCGTCTTTATATTCGTTAGGACAGTTTGCGCTGTTCTGTGAAGGAGTAGTACACAGCGTTGTACAAGATCTTCAGTTTCTTGGCAATTTCTTGCATGGAATAGCCTTTTCCAGAACAAAGAATAGACTGACGAGTTTCAGAATAAGTTATTTGTTTCTGCCATTTTGAGCCTGTAATCGAACCCACAAATGCTGATGCTCCAGGTACTTAACTAGTCTAAAGAAGGCCAGTTGTATTGCTTCTTTAATCAGAACAGCTGTTTTCAGCTGTGCTAACATAATTGCAAAAGGTTTTTCTAATGATCAATTAGCCTTTTAAATGATAAACTTGGATTAGCTAACACAACGTGCCATTGGAACACAGGAGAGAGATGGTTGCTGATAATGGGCCCTGCTTCGCCTATGTAGATATTCCATAAACAAATCTGCCATTTCCAGCTACGATAGTCATTTACAAACATTAACAATGTCTACACTGTATTTCTGATCAATTTGATGTATGCGGAGGATGAGGGCTTCGCAGGTAATCTCAGATAGGAGGGAGTGAGGCCTAAGAGGGTTTTATTAAATAAGCACATTTAGCAATTTAGCCTAGTAGCCTGTTTCAAGTGAGAATTAGGCAGGTCTGATCGCTGAAAAATAAATGATATTCTTGACTTACATCATCCATATTTAATTTTTGTAAAAAACAATAGTAGGTGTAGTTCCAGTAGTTAGCTACACCGCTACATGGTAAAACAGTAGTGTGTAGTCCAGTAGTTTAGCTACACCACTACATGGTAAAACAGTAGTGTGTAGTTCCAGTAGTTAGCTACATGGTAAAACAGTAGTGTTGTAGTTTCCAGTAGTTAGCTACAACCGCTACATGGTAAAACAGTAGTGTGTAGTTCCAGTAGTTAGCTACATGGTAAACAGTAGTGTGTAGTTCCAGTAGTTAGCTACACCGCTACATGGTAAAACAGTAGTGTGTATTCCAGTAGTTAGCTACATGGTAAAACAGTAGTGTGTAGTTCCAGTAGTTAGCTACACCGCACATGGTAAAACAGTAGTGTGTAGTTCCAGTAGTTAGCTACACCGCTAATGGTAAAACAGCAGTGTGTAGTTCCAGTAGTTAGCTACAACGCTAACATGGTAAAACAGTAGTGTGTTGTTCCAGTGGTTAGCTACACCGCTACATGGTAAAACAGCAGTGTGTAGTTCCAGTAGTTAGCTACACCGCTACATGTAAAACAGCAGTGTGTAGTTCCAGTAGTTAGCTACACCGCTACATGGTAAACAGCAGTGTGTAGTTCCAGTAGTATTAGCTACACCGCTACATGGTAAAACAGCAGTGTGTAGTTCCAGTAGTTAGCTACACCGCTACATGGTAAAACAGTAGTGTGTAGTTCAGTAGTTATCTACACGCTACATGGCATGAAAAGTCATTAACTACTTGAAAACACTACCAACATTTTTTATTTAGGTTCAAGTACCACCAAGCTACTGTAAAATGTAGTTAAATTACTGGTTGAACTAGATGTAGTTCACTGCTCCTAACACTGTATGTCAACACGTGTATTTGTGTTTATTTTCATGGAATGCCATTCCAGTCACTGCGTGTTGGAACTTGCCCTGGTGATCAGAGGGGCCAAATAAATAGGGGCCCTGTAGCCTAGGTTGGGTCTAACGGTCCTAAGCCTCTGCCAACACATATACCAGTGGCCTGCTGGAGCATGGGGTTTGAATCCAGCCCACTACTATTTCAGCACTCTCTCTCTCTCTTCTATCCTGTCCAATAAACACGAACAAAATATATATGGAAGTAGTGGGACTGCCCCAGTCTTTAAAGCCTAGTCCACTCAAAAACAGATTTCCTGTGTTATATATATGCTGTATTTCCACACTATGCGTTGGAATAATACTGTGAAATTGTGAAATTATGGTAATTACATTTTTAGTGTAAGAGCTGTTTGAAAAGACTGGAATTTCAGCCTGTTTCGGTGGGATGGAGTGTTGGCCTTCCATGGTGACATCACCATGCGGTAAATATTAAAATAGAACAATAAGACTCCAAACCTCTTTGCCAATTAACAGCTAGTTTTCAGTTTCCCCCTCCCGCTCAGACCCCTCCAAACAGATATTCTTGTTTCTTTTTGACCATTTTCATTTAAAACAATCACAGTGAGGTACTTAATAGTTAACCAGAAATTTGATATTAAGATAAATAAATAAATAAAAACAGCGGCATTGGACCGTAATGGATAGTATTCCCTTTTTATGCATTTTTTCTCTCTACGGTTATTCTGACCTTCAACTTAATTATGAGAATAGCAGTTGTTCAACCGTTAGTCGTTTTGTGTGGAGATCTAATAAATAAGTGTGGTGGAGGTGTGTTCTATAGATACACCAATTAATGAAGGTGTGGAGGAGGTGTGTCTACAGATACACCTTATTAATGAAGGTGTGGTGGAGGTGTGTCTACAGATACACCGTATTAATGAAGGTGTGGAGGAGGTGTGTCTACAGATACACCGTATTAATGAAGGTGTGGTGGAGGTGTGTCTACAGATAACCACATTAATGAGGGTGTGGTGGAGGTGTGTCTACAGATACAACCGAATTAATGAGGGTGTGGTGGAGATGTGTCTACAGATACACTGTATTAATGAAGATGTGGTGGAGGGTGGTGTCTACAGATACACCGTATTAATGGAAGGTGTGGAGGAGGTGTGTCTACAGATACACCGTATTAATGAAGGTGTGGAGGAGGTGTGTCTACAGATACACCGTATTAATGAAGTGTGGAGGAGGTGTGTCTACAGATACACCGTATTAATGAAGGTGTGGAGGAGGGTGTGTCTACAGATACACCGTATTAATGAAGGTGTGGAGGAGGTGTGTCTACAGATACACCGTATTAATGAAGGTGGTGGGGGAGGTGTGTCTACAGATACACCGTATTAATGAAGGTGTGGGGGAGGTGTGTCTACAGATACACCGTATTAATGAAGTGTGGAGGAGGTGTTGTCTACAGATAACTCGTATTAATGAAGGTGTGGAGGAGGTGTCTATATATAGACTGTACTAATGAAGTGTGGAGGAGTGTCTATATATAGCTCTAATGAAGGTGTGGAGGAGGTGTCTATATATAGACCCGTATTAATGAAGGTGTGGTGGAGGTGTCTATATATAGACCGTATTAATGAAGGTGTGGAGGAGGTGTCATATATAGACCGTATTATGAAGGTGTGGAGGAGGTGTGTCTACGGATACACCGTATTAATGAAGGTGTGGTGGAGGTGTGTCTACAGATACACCTTATTAATGAAGGTGTGGAGGAGGTGTCTATAGATACACCACATTAATGAAGGTGTGGTGGAGGTGTCTATATATAGACCGTATTAATGAAGGGTGGAGAGGTGTCTATAGATACACCACATTAATGAAGGTGTGGTGGGAGGTGTGTCTATAGATACACCACATTAATAAAGGTGTGGTGGAGGTTGTGTCTACAAGATACACCTTATTAATGAAGGTGTGGGTGGAGGTGTGTCTACAGATACACCCGTACTAATGAAGGTGTGGAGGAGGTGTCTATAGATACACCACATTAATGAAGGTGTGGGAGGTGTCTATATATTAGACCGTACTAATGAAGGTGTGGTGGAGGTGTCTATATATAGACCGTACTAATGAAGGTGGTGGTGGAGGTGTCTATATATAGACCGTATTAATGAAGGTGTGGTGGAGGTGTCTACGGATACACCACATTAATGAAGGTGTGTGGGGTGTCTATATATAGACCGTACTAATGAAGGTGTGGAGGAGGTGTCTATAGATACAACACACTAATGAAGGTGTGGTGGAGGTGTCTATATATAGACCGTACTAAGAATGGAGGTGTGGTGTGAGAGGTGTCTATATATAGACCGTACTAATGAAGGTGTGGTGGAGGTGTCTATATATAGACCGTATTAATAAGGTGGTGTGGGGAGGTGTGTCTACGGATACACCACATAATGAAGGTGTGGTGGAGGTGTCTATATATAGACCGTACTAATGAAGGTGTGGAGGAGTGTCTATATATTAGACACCGTAAATGAAGGTGTGGTGGAGGTGTCTATATATAGACTGTACTAATGAAGGTGTGGAGGAGGTGTCTATAGATACACCGTATTAATGAAGGTGTGGTGGAGTTGTCTATAATAGACCGTACTAATGAAGGTGTGGTGGAGTGTCTATATATAGACCATACTAATGAAGGTGTGGTGGAGGTGTCTACGGATACACCGTATTAATGAAGGTGTGGAGGAGGTGTGTCTATAGATACACCACATTAATGAAGTGTGTGTGGAGGTGTCTATAGATAACACCACATTAATGAAGGGTGGTGGAGGTATCTATATATAGACCGTATTAATGAAGGTGTGGAGGAGGTGTCTATAGAACACCGTATTAATGAAGGTGTGGAGGAGGTGTGTCTACAGATACACCACATTAATGAAGGTGTGGAGGAGGTGTGTCTACAGTTACACCGTATTAATGAAGGTGTGGAGGAGGTGTGTCTACAGATACACCGAATTAATGAGGGTGTGGAGGAGGTGGTCTCTACAGATACACCGTATTAATGAAGTGTGGAGGAGGTGTGTCTACAGATACACCGTATTAATGAAGGTGTGGAGGAGGTGTGTCTACAGATACACCTTATTCTGACCTTGACTTAAATTCCATCATAATTCCACCATCTTTACGATGAAACCATGAATAAGTCGAGCAACCTGTCGGTTCCAAGTGGAACAACGACATTTCATGTTGATGTTCTTCATTTGAGAAACAGCGGTTGTTGTTTACTGGTGAATTGAATGACCAGGACTGAACCCAACTCCAATGAACAAGTTGTGGGGACTAAAATAGCTAATTATTTCTACTAGATTATTTCTACCATAAAATGTCAGGAAGTCTAGCCTCTTGTTGTATGGTAAAGAATGGAAGCATACACTGCACTAAATCAATGTTTGCTGAAGTAAAAATTAGTGTGAAATATCAGGTTAACAAGTCATCTTGACAAACATGTTACAATCCAAATACAAGCATTGTGGATACAGACTGTATAAACACTAGACTCTATGCCTACTACTAAGATGTTTTATATAACTGTTATATTACCTGAAGCAATAAGGAAGGTGGTATCATTTAACCTCTAACGAGTCACAAACCCGATCCGGGCATCCCCCCATCAAAAAGCTGACTAAGCATAGCCTAGCATAAAGTACAGGGATATCATATAATAAAATGTTCATGAAATCACAAGTCCAAGACACCAAATGAAAGATACAGATCTTGTGAATCCAGCCATCATTTTTCCGATTTTTTTAAATGTTTTACAGGGAAGACACAATATGTATTTCTATTAGCTAACCACCATAGCAAAAGACACAACTTTTTTTTCTCCACCATTTTTTCCCTGCATAGGTAGCCATCACTAATTCGACCAAATAAAGATATAAATAGTCACTAACAAGAAAAAACTTCATCAGATGACAGTCTGATAACATATTTATTGTAAGCATATGATTTGTTAGAAAAATGTGCATATTTCAGGTATAAATCACAGTTCTACATTGCAAGCTGCAATCTGAAATAGCGTCGATGCAGGCAGAATAATTACAGAGACCAACGTCAAATACTAATTACTCATCATAAAACATTTCTGAAAATAACACAGCGTACAAGAAATGAAAGCCCAACATCTTGTGATCCAGCCAATATGTCAGATTTTTTAAGTGTTTTACAGCGAACACACAATATAGCATTATATTAGCTTACCACAATAGCCAGAAACACAACCGCATTTACCAGCAGCAAAGGTTAGCGTCGTAACAATCCAGCAAAAGATATATAATTTGACTAACCTTGATAAAACTTCATCAGAGACAGTCCTGTAACATCATATTACACAATGCATATAGGTTTTGTTTGAAAATGTGCATATTTAGCAGCACAAATCGTGGTTATACATGTGATCAGTAGCAACATTTCAGGCATTCTGGCCGGCGCCATCTTGGAGAGGCACCTAATCTAATCGATAAATAATCGTAAACTTGACTAAAAATACAGGTTGGACAGCAAATGAAAGATGCATTAGTTTAATGCAACCGCTGTGTTAGATTTTTAAAATTAACGTTACTAGACATACAGTGTGCGTTACAAGCCAGACCAGTGCCGAAATTAATGGCGGACAAATCCTTTTACATTTTTCCACATAAATAGCTCTTACTTTTTGGACGAGCTTCCATCAGAATCTTGGGCAAGATGTCCTTGGTCCAAAAGAATCTTGCTCGGTTGTAAAAACGTCCTCTTCAACTTTGGAAATAGCAGCTAACATTATGCTATGTGGCGCAGACATGCCCAAATCTTCAAAACGCAATACTAAGGAAAATCCGAAAAATCGCAATATATCGCATAAACTGATATAACTCGGTTTAAAATAACTTCGTTATGATGTTTTCTAACACCTATATCGAATTAAATCACAGACGGATATATCTAAGGCGATAACTTGAGCTTTTCGAACGCCATGCTGAGATCCTGCTTTGCGCAATGACGAACAATGAAAAGAGTGCACCCCCATGTCCATGGGCTTTTATAAGGTCTGAGATCTGCCTAGAAACTCCATTCCAATTCTCATTGGTTACTGACATCCAGGGGAAGGCGCGTGCAGTTCATGTCGACCCATAGGATACATACAGAGTTTTTTAAACTGATCCTAGAACAGGGTCAACATTTTCAGATTTTGCAGTACCTGTCAGGAATTTCGCTGCCAAACGATTCTGTTTCACTCAGAGAAAATAATTCAAACGGTTTTAGAAACTAGAGATTGTTTCTATCCAATAGTAATAATAATATGCAATATTGTACGAGCAAGAATTGAGTACGAGGCAGTTTAATTTGGGAACGATAATGTCCAAGTTAAACAGCACCCCCTATAGTGACAAGAAGTTTTAACATCAGAAGATGGGGCCCAAGCAAAGTGGCCAATAAGAAAGTCCTGAAATATCTCTATTATTCTGTTCTAATCCATATGATATATTAACGTATTATTCTGTTCTATCCATATGATATATTTAACGTATTATTCTGTTCTATCCATATGATATATTTAACGTATTATTCTGTTCTATCCCATATTATATATTTAAAGTATTATTCTGTTCTATCCCATATGATATATTTAACGTATTATTCTGTTCTATCCCATATGATATATTTAACGTATTATTCTGTTCTATCCCATATGTCCAGATTGTTCTCATATAAATCAAATACAACATAGTCCTTTTTCAAAAAGGTTATCCAACATAACCCTATGAAACTAATGAATTATTGTATCCTATCAGGATTGTGATGTCTGCGGATGACATGTTTTTAGGCGATGGTCCCCAATTCAGCCAACACCTTCAACTACTACAGGCCTTTCACCTATCTGAAGCCAGGGTACATCATAGTTCACTTTTAGCTATTTTGTTGGAATCTTTCAGGGACTAAAATCCTTTTCAATTGAGAATCTCCATTGAGTTGGATTTTTAGTCGAGGACTAGGCTTAATCTGTGTCCAGAAAACGGTGTTCGTAGGTAATTCCTTACTATATCAATCCTTTACTCCCTCAAATGATGCAGGCTCTGAGTATCAGTGACCACTACCCTAGTAGAGGTGGAGCTGAAGACTGTCTCCCAGTATAAACCCAAACACACAGAAGAAGAAAAGACTGGGAGAAAGACCTACCAAAACATGATCTGCAAATCTGTTTCTGTTTCAAATGCTCTCAAGTGTTTCAAATTCTTAATTTAACAAAAGACCTGCATTGCAAAATGATATTTTTAAAATAAATAAATAAGTCACCAAATATACCAACTGGTTCACAGCAGGTGGTGGAAACTATTGCAGCTACAGGGCTTGAAACGGTTGATCCACTAGACTAGAGTGTTTCCTAACTGCACTTCTGTTGGTTCACAGTTTTGCTCAGATAGCCACAGCAGACACTGTACAGCAGGCTAGAGAGAGATGACACTGTATCTCTCTCCCAGGAGTCACTAAAGAATGGGTGTGTCCCCAAAGGATGGATTGGGGACACGCTCAGCTCAGAAAGACTATCTGGGTGTGGTGGCAGACTACCTTTATTCTGCTGCATAGCTTGGGTGAGAGAGAGAGAGAGAGAGAGGAGAGAGAGAGAGAGAGAGAGAGAGAGAGAGAGAGAGAGAGAGAGAGAGAGAGAGAGAGAGAAGAGAGAGAGGAGAGAGAGAGAGAGAGAAGAGAGAGAGAGAGAGAGAGAGAGAGAGAGAGAGAGAGAGAGAGAGAGAGAGAGAGAGAGAGAGAGAGAGAGAGAGAGAGAGAGAGAGAGAGAGAGAGAGAGAGAAGGAGAGAGAAGAGAGAGAGAGAGAGGAGAGAGAGAGAGAAGAGAGAGAGAGGAAGAGAGAGAGGCAGTGAGAGAGCAGTGAGTGAGAGAGAGAGAGAGAGAGAGAGAGAGAGAGAGAGAGAGGAAGGGAAGGAATGGGAGAGAGAGAGGCAGTGAGAGAGACAGTGAGAAGAGAGAAGAGAGACAGTGAGAGAGACAGTGTGGGGCCAGGGAGAGGAGAAAGGAAAGGTGTGAGTGAATAAGGCGTCTAACTGGTTTTGTGGCCAGAGAATGAGAGAACTAGAGAACCACCTCCACCCTGAGGGAGGGGAGTTTAAAAGGAGGGCTGAATATCTGAGACATCTCACTGAGGTCAGACAGCCCTGCTGCTATCCTGTCCTGGCTTGTCCATGAGCATCACTCTGATTCTCCCTCCTCTCCATCTTTTCCTCTCTGATTCTCCCTCCTCTCCATCTCTCCCTATCTGACCCGCACTCCTCTCCATCTCTTCCTCTCCAAATCACTGTCTCCAACTCTCCCTCCACCTCTCCCCTCTCCGTCTCCCCTTCCACCATGAGCCTGAGGTCCAAGCATATCTCCAGCTCCAGTGACCAGCACAGCAGCCCTCTCCACTCTGTCTCAGTCAACATGAGCCTGCTGGCCCCCCTCAATCTGGAGATCGACCCCGACCTGCAGGTCGCCCGCATCCATGAGAAGGACCAAATCAAGGACCTCAACAACCGCTTCGCCTCCTTCATCGACAAGGTCTGTGTGGTTGTCGCTTATGATTATGAAGGTCTCTTATTTTTATTTAATCAGTATAGTCCACCCAGTAGCAATAATTGCCACTGTTTTCCAAGGAATCTTATGTCTCTGATGGTGTTCCTCTGTCTGAATCAGCTACTAAAGGACTGAAAGATAACTTGGTTTAGCCATTGATTGGAAAAAGGGAGAACAAACAGTGATTGCCATCTCCTTATTTTTTTTCAGTACAACCTTGAAGTAACTGAATCTATGACAAATCAAATTCAAATGTATTTATAAAGCAGTTTTTTACATCAGCTGATGTCACAAAGTGCTGTACAGAAACCCAGCCTAAAATCCCAAACAGCAAGCAATGTAGATGTAGAAGCACGGTGGCTAGGAAAAACTCCCTAGAAAGGCCAGAACCTAGGAAGAAACCTACAGAGGAACCAGACTCTGAGGGGTGACCAGTCCTCTTCTGGCTGTGCCGGGTGGAGATTATAAGAGTACATGGCCATTAAGGCCAGATTGTTCTGCAAGATGTTCAAATGTTCATAGATGA
Organism: Salvelinus sp. IW2-2015; assembly: GCF_002910315.2. Taxonomy (NCBI): domain Eukaryota; kingdom Metazoa; phylum Chordata; class Actinopteri; order Salmoniformes; family Salmonidae; genus Salvelinus; species Salvelinus sp. IW2-2015. The sequence goes on from NC_036851.1 coordinate 50,643,271, forward strand.
CCAGCAGGGTCAAAGAATAATCACAGTGGTTATACCCCAAAGAGGTCCTCAGGAGCAAAGATGATGAAAGCAAAGGATTTTTTTGTTGTTGTTTGTCGTTCTGTATTTCTGTTGACTTTGTATATCAGTTTCACTCGCGCTAACCCATGAAAACAAAGTCACCTGCTCTTTCACAGCTGTGGTCACTGATACGCCACTTAGCTTACATCATATCTGACGTTTCTCACGGAATGAGTAGCAGAGTTACAATAGAGGCTTTGTGTCTGTTCTACGCTACGGATCACCAGCCTAGTGCACAGCTCTAAGCTTCCTGCAATAACAAACTCTTATTTGTCTCAGGAGTTAACCTCAACACCAGACATTTTGAGACAAACCATGCCCTAATGGTGCAGGGAATTTGGGATGCAAAGCCCATTTAAAGATGTCTAATAACAAGTAAAATATATTTAAAGCACTATCCAAGTCCCATTTCTCTCAGCTCATTCAGCTCGCTGGTAACCTAATAAAAACAGGTCAGACGTGGTATGGTCTTTCAAGAGTGGAAAATTCCCTAGTGTTTAGGGAGGAAGCTTTTGTGTTGATCGCAGACAAACAATGGGAATAAAATACAGCTGCCTTGGGTGTGAAATAGAACCTTGAGGATCTCAGTAGGACTGACTGACTAGTCATTATAACCACAATAATCTCAGTACTGTTACCTATTTAGTATCTACTGTTATCTATTATTTAGTATCTCTGTCAATCACCGTATTCTTATCGGCAGACTCAACAGCCTTGGTTTCTCAAATGACTGCCTCGCCTGGTTGACCAACTACTTCTCAGACAGAGTTCAGTGTGTCAAATCGGAGGGCCTGTTGTCCGGATCTCTGGCAGTCTCTATGGGGGTGCCACAGGGTTCAATTCTCGGGCCGACTCTTTTCTCTGTATATATCAACGATGTCGCTCTTGCTGCGGGCGATTCCCTGATCCACCTCTACGCAGACAACACCATTCTGTATACATCTGGCCCTTCTTTGGACACTGTGTTTACTAACCTCCAAACAAGCTTCAATGCCGTACAACTCTCCTTCCATGGCCTCCAACTGCTCTTAAACGCTAGTAAAACCAAATGCATGCTTTTCAACCGTTCGCTGCCAGCACCCGCCCGCCCGACTAGCATCACTACTCTGGACGGTTCTGACTTAGAATATGTGGACAACTACAAATACCTAGGTGTCTGGCTAGACTGTAAACTCTCCTTCCAGACTCATATTAAACATCTCCAATCCAAAATTAAATCTAGAATCGGCTTCCTATTTCGCAACAAAGCCTCCTTCACTCACGTCGTCGAACATACCCTTGTAATCCTGACTATCCTACCGATCCTCGACTTCGGCGATGTCATTTACAAAATAGCTTCCAACACTCTACTCAGCAAACTGTATGCAGTCTATCACAGTGCCATCCGTTTTGTTACCAAAGCCTCTTATACCACCCACCACTGCGACCTGTATGCTCTAGTCGGCTGGCCCTCGCTACATATTCGTCGCCAGACCCACTGGCTCCAGGTCATCTATAAGTCTATGCTAGGTAATGCTCCGCCTTATCTCAGCTCACTGGTCACCATAGCAGCACCCACCCGTAGAACGTGCTCCAGCTGCTATATCTCACTGGTCATCCCCAAAGTCAACACCTCCTTTGGCCGCCTTTCCTTCCAGTTCTCTGCTGCCAATACCTGGAACGAATTGCAAAAATCGCTGAAGCTGGAGACATTTTTCCCTCACTAACTTTTAACATGAGCTATCTGAGCAGCTAACCGATCGCTGCAGCTGTACATAGTCCATCTGTAAATAGCCCACCCAATCTACCTACCTATATACTGTTATCTATAGAGTATCCACTGTTATCTATATAGTATCTACTGTTATTTATGGAGTATCAACTGTTATCTATATAGTATCAACTGTTATCTATATAGTATATACTGTTATCTATATAGTATCAACTGTTATCTATGGAGTATCAACTGTTATCTATGGAGTATCTACTGTTATCTATGGAGTATCTACTGTTATCTATGGAGTATCTACTGTTATCTACCGATCATTTACATAGAACATCTGATTTTATATAAACTTCATGAAGGTCATGACAAAGTCAAAGAGAAATTCCAAGGTGACCAACATGTGGTGTCTTTGAATCAAAGAGAAATGCCTCTCTTCAGGGCCACTAAAGACCAAACATTACTATGTGCTATATCCTCAATGATCTGAGTCTCTTTTCTCCCTGTAGGTGCGTTTCCTGGAGCAGCAGAACAAGATGTTAGAGACTAAGTTTGACCTGCTGCACGGTAAGCAGACGGGCCGCTCCAACATCGAGCCGCTGTTCCAGGCCTACATGGCCAACCTCCGCCGCCAGATGGACCTGGTCAACAACGACAAGACCAAGCTGGACGGAGAGCTGAGGAACATGCAAGGTCTGGTGGAGGACTTCAAACACAAGTAGGAGTCTGTCTGTCTGTCTGTCTGTCTGTCTGTCTGTCTGTTTTGCTCACCTGAAGTAGAGTATATTGTGATAAATTGCAGGCCACACTACTTGCATAGAGAGTTTTCAGCTATACTTTTCGTGGCTGTTTATTTACCACCACAGACAGATGCTGGCACTAAGACTGCACTCAGTCAGCTGTATAAAGAAATAAGCAAACAGGAAACCACTCACCCAGAAGCGGTGCTCCTAGTGGCCGGAGACTTTAACGCAGGGAAACTAAATCAGTTCTACCAAATTTCTATCAACATGTTAAATGTGCAACCAGAGGGAAAACAATTGTAGATCACCTGTACTCCACACACAGAGACGCGTACAAAGCTCTCCCTCGCCCTCCATTTGGTAAATCCGATCACAACTCTATCCTCCTGATTCCTGCTTACAAGCAAAAATTAAAGCAGGAAGCACCAGTGACTCTGTCTATAAAAAAGTGGTCAGATGAGGCAGATAGCAAAACAGTCCTGTAGTTTAGTATCACAGACTGGAAGATGTTCCGGGATTCTTCCTATGGCATTGAGGAGTATACCACATCAGTCACTGGCTTTATCAATAAGTGCATCGGTGGACGTCGTCCCCACAGTGACTGTACGTACATACCCCAACCAGAAGCCATGGATTACAGGCAACATTCACACTGAGCCAAAGGGTAGAGCTACCGCTTTCAAGGTGCGGGACTCTAACCCGGAAGCTTACAAGAAATCCTGCTATGCCCTGCGACAAACCATCAAACAGGCAAAGCATCAATACAGGGCAAAGATTGAATCATACTACACCAGCTCCGACGCTCATTTGTGGCAGGGCTTGCAAACTATTACAGACTACAAAGGGAAGCACAGCCGCGAGCTGCCCAGTGACACGAGCCTACCAGACGAGATAAATTACTTCTATGCTCGCTTTAAGGCAAGCAACACTGAGACATGCATGAGAGCATCAGCTGTTCCGGACGACTGTGTGATCACGCTCTCCATAGCCGACGTGAGTAAGACCTTTAAACAGGTCAACATACACAAGGCTGCGGGGCCAGACGGATGCTCCGGGCATGTGCTGACCAACTGGCAGGTGTCTTCACTGACATTTTCAACATGTCCCTGATTAAGTCTGTAATACCAACATGTTTCAAGCAGACCACCATTGTCCCTGTACCCAAGAACACAAAGGCAACCTGCCTAAATGACTACAGACCCGTAGCACTCACGTCCGTAGCCATGAAGTGCTTTGAAAGGCTGGTAATGGCTCACATCAACACCATTAGCCCAGAAACCCTAGACCCACTTCAATTTGCATACCGCCCAAACAGATCCACAGATGATGCAATCTCTATTGCACTCCACACTGCCCTTTCCCACCTGGACAAAAGGAACACTTTTGTGAGAATGCTATTCATTGACTACAGCTCAGCGTTCAACACCATAGTACCCTCAAAGCTCATCACTAAGCTAAGGATCCTGGGACTAAACCCCTCCCTCTGCAACTGGATCCTGGACTTCCTGACGGGCCGCCCCCAGGTGGTGAGGGTAGGTAGCAACACATCTGCCACTCTGATCATCAACACTGGGGGCCCCTCAGGGCTGCGTGCTCAGTCCCCTCCTGTACTCCCTGTTCACCCACGACTGCACGGCCAGGCACGACTCCAACGCCATCATTAAGTTTGCAGACGACAAAACAGTGGTAGGCCTGATCACCGACAACGACGAGACAGCCTATAGGGAGGAGGTCAGAGACCTGGCCAGGTGGTACAAGGACAACAACCTCTCCCTCATTGTGATCAAGACTAAGGAGATGATTGTGGACAACAGGAAAAGGAGGACCGAGCACACCTCCATTCTCATCGACGGGGCTGTAGTGGAGCAGGTTGAGAGCTTCAAGATCCTTGGTGTTCACATCAACAACAAACTAGAATGGTCCAAACACACCAAGACAGTCGTGAAGAGGGCACAACAATGCCTATTCCCCTTCAGGAAACTAAAAAGATTTGGCATGGGTCCTGAGATCCTCAAAAGGTTCTACAGCTGCAACATCGAGTGCATCCTGACTGGTTGCATCACCGGCCTCTGACCGCAAGGCACTACAGAGGGTAGTGTGTACGGCCCAGTACATCACTGGGGCTAAGCTGCCTGCCATCCAGGACCTCTACACCAGGCGGTGTCAGAGGAAGGCCCTAAAAATTGTCAAAGACCCCAGCCACCCCAGCCAGCCCAGACTGTTCTCTCTACTACCGCATGGCAAGCGGTACCGGAGTGCCAAGTCTAGGACAAAAAGGCTTCTCAACAGTTTTTACCCCCAAGCCATAAGACTCCTGAACAGGTAATCAAATGGCGACCTGGACTATTTGCATTGGTGTGCCTCCCAACCCCCCCCCCCCCAACCCCTCTTTTTCGCTGCTGCTACTCTCTGTTTATCATATATGCATAGCCATTTTAACTATACATTCATGTACATACTACCTCAATTGGGCCGACCAACCAGTGCTCCCGCACATTGGCTAACCGGGCTATCTGCATTGTGTCCCACCACCACCCGCCACCCCCTCTTTTACGCTACTGCTACTCTCTGTTCATCATATATGCACAGTCACTTTAACCATATCTACATGTACATACTACCTCAATCAGCCTGACTAACCGGTGTCTGTATGTAGCCTCGCTACTTCTATAGCCTCGCTATGTATATAGCCTGTCTTTTTACTGTTGTTTTATTTCTTTACCTCCCTATTGTTCACCAAATACCTTTTTTGCACTATTGGTTAGAGCCTGTAAGTAAGCATTTCACTGTAAGGTCTACACCTGTTGTATTCAGCGCACGTGACAAATAAACTTTGATTTGTCTGTCTGTCTGTCTGTCGTCTGTCTGTCTGTCTATCCTATCTATCTATCTATCTATCTATCTATCTATCTATCTATCTATCTATCTATCTATCTATCTATCTATCTATCTATCTATCTATCTATCTATCTGTATCTGTCTGGATGGAGAGCTGAGGAACATGCAATGTCTGGTGGATGACTTCAAACACAAGTAGGGACACCTAGTTATTGCCAGGAATGTTGGTTGAGTTCTCTTTTGTTCTCTTTTTTTCTGACAATGACTAGGGGGAAGAGCTGCCAGCGAGAGGGGTTTAGTCTGCAGGTTCAAGGAGAAACTCCTGGCCCAGATTATGACTAATATATTATCTGGTGTCATTTTAACACTGACCAATAACAAAGTGTGACCCGAAGACGATCAAAGCCAGTCTCTTGTCATTCTGTTTTTACCTAGATACGAAGACGAGATCAACAAGAGACAAAATATGGAGAACGAATTTGTGAATCTGAAAAAGGTGAGAACATCATATTTCCCCAGTGATACCTGAATTGTGTTTTAAATGGTGCAGTCTCAGAAGTATAACATTGATGCTTTAAGACTACTTTATGGACACAATACCATACTATGACATCAACTTGATGTTGTATTCAGTGATACAGTGCTGCACCATGAGAGTGAGGTTAAGTTAGACAAACACTGCAAATGAGAAGGCCCAGAGAGACAGAGACAACAATAGCTAGTATGAGCAAACCTGCCCCATCTTCTGCGAGATTAAAAAACCAAAAGCTTGTAAGGTATCATTTCACCACTGAAAAAAAAAATGAAAGAAATGGACCTGGGGGAGACAGAGAAAATATCAAACCAGCATGTCAAAACCAATTTCAACCTAACTAGTTGCCTTGCAATGAAACAATCAGTCTTCAATAAATTGCGCCTGGTATGTTTGGACAAGGTACTTGGTGGCTTACTGTTGTTCTTTCAAAGAATTAGGTTTTACAAAACAGTAGTAGTCGAAGGGACTAGAGAGGGTAACTACAGTATGTTGTCCTATCAGGATGTGGACTCAGCACACATGGTGGAGGCAGACCTGGGAGACAAGGTGGGAGCTCTGACTAATGAGATCAACTTCCTCAGGTTCATCTATGAAGAGGTATGATCATTACTGTACTAAGAAACTGCAATCCACAAATGTATGTCCTGTATGGCTCAGGCAGTCGGTGAGAGTGAGTGGCTATCAATGCCAAGGTTGTGAGTTCAAATACTGTAATGATCACCGTCAAAACAATTCCCGGGAACTCACGTTACTGTAAGATCCTTTGCAGTGTTAGAATGTTTGTTTGTTTGTTTGTTTGTTCACCTCTCCGTACATCCAGGAGCTGCGTGAGCTGCAGGCCAGTATCAGGGACACCTCTGTGGTGGTACAGATAGACAACAGTCGTGACCTCAACATGGACCAGATAGTGGCTGACGTCAAGGCTCAGTACGAGGACATCGCTGTTAAGAGCCGAGAGGAGGCTGAGATGTGGTACAAGTCCAAGGTGAACAACAAGTTGGCTATTCTAGGATTGAAGTGGTTAAGAGGGATTTTGTTGGATTGAAGTGGTTAAGAGGGATTTTGTTGGATTGAAGTGGTTTAAGAGGGATTTTGTTGGATTTAAGTGGTTGAGAGGGATTTTGTTGAATTTAAGTGGTTTTAAGAGGGATTTTGTTGGATTGAAGTGGTTGAGAGGGATTTTGTTTTACTACATGGAAATCAATACCCATTTCACACATACTGAGCCGAGCCGTACTGCTCTGGCCTGGTTACACATCTACCATAGCAGCTGGAACCAGGCTGGAAGGACAATGTTAAAGGAAAATATCAGACCAAAAAGTGTGTTTTGGCAGATAGTGTGAAAAAGGTCCAAGAGAACTCTGTGCCTCTCAGAGTTGGAGTGCTGATCTAGGATCAGTTTTAGCCTTTTAGATCATAGTGAATAACATTATTTCAACCTGATCCTAGACCAGCAGTCCAACTGATTCGGGGCCTTTAAGTAATGCATGTTGTGTTTTAATCTCAGTTGGACCAGATGGCCATCCAGGCCACGCAGTATGGAGACGAGCTGAGGAGCACCAAGGGAGAGACAGCCGAAATCAACCGCTTGATCGTCCGTGTGCAGAGTGAGATAGAGGCTGTCAAACAACAGGTAGTTCACTTATTATATAATGCTATATGGTTTAACTGCTTTGCTTTGAGGCACAGTAATATAAAACAAAACCATGTACGCAATACACACCCTGTCAGATGGGATCTACTTTATCGGACATAAGATTCAGCAGCCGTGCCATGGAGTGCGCCGCTAAGGCTGTAAGTGCCACTTGGTGTGACGCAAGCAAATGCCATGAAATCGATGCAACCTTAACCCTGCTGTTGATGTCCCGTAGAGTGCCAACCTGGAGAACCAGATAGCCGAGGTGAAGGGCCGCGGGGAGCTGGCTGTGAAGGAGGCCAAGTCTCTAACCTAACCCTAACTATACCTANCGCGGGGAGCTGGCTGTGAAGGAGGCCAAGTCTCTAACCTAACCCTAACTATACCTATCTCTCCCGTAGCGTGCCAACCTGGAGAACCAGATAGCTGATGCTGAAGGCCGTGGGGAGCTGGCTGTGAAGGAGGCCAAGTCCAAGATCAGAGATCTGGAGGATGCTCTGCAGAGGGCCAAGCAAGACATGGTCAAGCAGCTCAGAGAGTACCAGGACCTGATGAACGTCAAGCTGGCCCTGGACATAGAGATAGCCACCTACAGAAAACTACTGGAGGGAGAGGAGAGCAGGTATGGAGGGGGGGGGGGCAGGTATAGAGGGAGAGGAGGACAGGTATTAGTATGGGAGGGAGAGGAGGACAGGTATGGAGGGAGAGGAGGACAGGTATGGAGGAGAGGAGGACAGGTATGAGGGAGAGGAGGACAGTATGGAGGGAGGAGGAGGACAGATTGGAGGGAGAGGAGGGCAGGTATAGTATGGAGGAGAGGAGGACAGTATGGAGGGAGAGGACGACAGATATGGAGGGAGAGAGGACAGATTCATGGAGGGAGAGGAGGAACAGATATGAGGGGAGAGGAGGACAGATATGGAGGAGAGAAGGACAGGGTATAGAGGAGAGAGGAGGACAGGTATGGAGGGAGAGGGGACAGGTATGGAGGGAGAGTGAGGACAGGTATAGAGGGAGAGGAGGACAGGTATGGAGGAGAGGAGGACAGATATGGAGGGAGAGGAGGACAGATATGAGGGAGAGGAGGACAGATATGGAGGGAGAGAAGGACAGGTATAGAGGAGAGGAGGGACAGGTATGGAGGGAGAGGACAGGTTATGGAGGGAAAGGAGGACAGGTATGAGAGGGAGAGGAGACAGTATAGGGAGAGAGGACAGGTATGGAGGGAGAGGAGGACAGATATGGAGGGCAAGAGGAGACAGGTATAGTATGGAGGGAAGAGGAGGAACAGGTAAATGGAGGGAACCGAGAGGGACAGGATTATAGAGGGAGAGGAGGCAGGTATAGTATGGGGGGAGGAGGACAGGTAGGAGGAGAGGAGGACAGGTATGGAGGGAGAGCGGTTGGAGGAGGAGGAACAGGTATAGAGGGAGAGGAGGACAGGTATGGAGGGAGAGGAGGACAGGTATGGAGGGAGAGGAGGACAGGTATGGAGGGAGAGAAGGACAGATATGGAGGGAGAGGAGGACAGATATGGAGGGAGAGGAGGACAGATATGGAGGGAGAGGACAGGTAAACCTGGGACATGATACAGCATGACCATTTTCTATGGGTTGAGGTTCTAAACAAGGACTGGACAATGTTTTAAAAGTATTTCAGAAACTGAAGCGGCTCTATCTATTTTTCTTATAGGATTGGACATCAATCTATTGTCAATTTCCAGTCGGTGTCCAGCTACAGTAAGTAGCCTATGTACTACTGAAAAATACATCAGAAAGCGTACTCTATTTAACGTTATCATCCACTGAATAGAATCACACAATTTTTTATTTTTTTTAACACAAGAGCATTTATGTTAAGGCTCCAACCCATAGAGAGCATATTAAATTACTAAGTTCCAGAATGGATTGAAAATGGCAGCCAATATAGATTTTATATCAGCAATTGTGTAATAGAATTATTGTCAACCTAAAATATTGTCATATACAGTGCATTTGGAAAGTATTCAGACCTCTTGAGTTTTTCCACGTTTTGTTACGTTACAGCCTTATTCTAAAATGTATTAAATATTGTTTTCCCTCATCAATCTACACACAATACCCCATAATGACAAAGTGAAAACAAGTTTTTTGATTTTTTTGTAAATTTATTAAAATATAAAACAGAAATACCTTCTTTACATAAGTATTCAGATCCTTTGCTATGAGACTCGAAATTGAGCTCAGGTGCATCCTGTTTGTATTGCTCATCCTTGAGATGTTTCTACAACTTGATTGGAGACAATCTGTGGTAAATTCAATTGACTGGACATGGTTTTGAAAGGCACACAGCTGTCTATATAAGGTCCCAAAGTTGACAGTGCATGTCAGAGTAAAAACCAAACCATGAGGTCGAAGGAATTGTCCATAGAGCTCCGATACAGGATTGTGTCGAGACACAGATCTGGGGAAGGGTACCAAAACATTTCTGCAGCATTGAAGGACCCCAAGAACACAGTGGCCTCCATCATTCTTAAATGGAAGAAGGTTGGAACCACCAAGACTCTTCCTAGAGCTGGCCGCCTGGCCAAACTGAGAAATCAGGGGAGAAGGGCCTTGGTCAGGGATGTGACCAACAAAATGATGGTCACTCTGACAGAGCTCCAGAGTTCCTCTGTGGAGATGGGAGAACCTTCCAGAAGGACAACCATCAAATCAAATCAAAGTTTATTTGTCACGTGCGCTGAATACAACACGTGTAGACCTTACAGTGAAATGCTTACTTACAGGCTCTAACCAATAGTGCAAAAAAGGTATTAGGTGAACAATAGGTAGGTAAAGAAATAAAACCGTAAAAAGACAGGCTATATACAGTAGCGAGGCTATAGAAGTAGCGAGGCTACATACAGACACCGGTTAGTCAGGCTCTCTGCAGCACTCCACCAATCAGGTCAGACGGAAGCCACTCCTCAGTAAAAAGCACATGACAGCCCGTTTGGAGTTTGCCAAAAGGCACCTAAAGGACTCTCAGACCATGAGAAACAAGATTCTCTGATCTGATGAAACCAAGATTGAACTCTTTGGCCTGAATGCCAAGAGTCATGTCTGGAGGAAACCTGGCACCATCCCTACGGTGAAACATGGTGGTGGCAGCATCATGCTGTGGGGATGTTTTTCAGCAGCAGGGACTAGGAGACTGGTCAGGATCGATGGAAAGATGAACGGAGCAAAGTACAGAGAGAACCTTGACGAAAACCTGCTCCAGAGCGCTCAGGACCTCAGACTGGGGCAAAGGTTCACCTTACAACAGAACAATGGCCCTAAGCACACAGCCAAGACAACGCAGGACTGGTTTCGGGACAAGCCTCTATATGTCCTTGAGTGGCACAGCCAGAGCCCGGTCGAACATCCCTGGAGACCGGAAAATAGCTGTGCAGCGACGATCCCCATCCAACCTGACAGAGCTTGAGAGGATCTGCAGAGAACAATGGGAGAAACTCCCCAAATACAGGTCTGCCAAGCTGTAGCGTGATACCCAAGAAGACTAGAGGCTGTAATTGCTGCCAAAGGTGCTTCAACAAAGTACTTAGTAAAGGTCGTGAATACTTATGTAAAGAAGAAGAATTTGTTCTTAACTGACTTGCCTAGTTAAATAAAGGTTAAATAAAAAATATAAAAGTACCTGTTGCATTGACAACTTGTGTAAGTACTATCATCAACTGATTTCAGCCAGTGTGTCGTGGATTGACTGCATTGTTGGAATGGAATGTTATCATATTGGCAGTTAAATTGAAAAAATGTATTGAATCATTGCTCCAAAACTGACTGACTGGCTAATCAAAATAAAGTAGTAGCAAACTATGGTTGACCAACTCCCTTATCTTTATACCATCATAAGAAGGTTCCTGTCCATCCTAGCATTCTAATTCCTAATTCTATGCTTTAACCATTAGACTGGTGTGTTCTGTTCAGGTTCTAAGAGTAGCAGTAACAAATACCACAGCAGCTTCAGCTCCTCAACACCCAAACTGCTGATTAAAACGATTGAACAAAAAGGCAGCTCCAGATTCAGCTTTCACTGAAGAGCCCTCAGATCCTTCTGGCTGTGGATGAAGAACCATTACCAGTATAGAAGAGTTTATATCACATCTCTTTCACATGTATTGCTTCTTTTGTTTATGTGCATGGAGAGTATACCATAAGATTATGATTCACGATCTAATAGTTTTGATTTTGTAGCTAGTTGTTTGTAGCTAGATGTTTGTAGCTAGATGGATACAAACTTTTGATTGTTCTTTCTGTAATGAAAACACAAAGACAAACTTGCAGTTTCAACTGGTCATTTCATGTTAATGTAAAATGTATTTTATTTTTTAACACAGCTCATGCTACTTGCTGTAACACATGGGATGCCGTAGAAGTTTTTAAATAAAGAACAAGAGAGTACTCAAGGCCTATAATGTAAACACAAAAAGCCTCATCCTCAGGCAGTGAGAGAATGGTTGTCATGAGGTCAAAAAACATGGGACACCACCTGCTTCTTTTCCATTCATTTAATATGAACCTTTTTGACTACTGGTTAGAGATCCCTGAAGGAAGGGGGTCATGTTATTTGAAGAGATATGATGCTTTGGACTAGTAAATTCATGGGCTTTATTCATTCTTATTTTTAAACATTCCCAAAAATAAAATATTAAATTAATTTCTCATACATACACACACAATGGTTCATTCATAATTGTTTGCCAAAACATATACACTATTAAGAAAAAAATTGGGTAAGATCAGTTAAATGCATAGCTGAAAGCAAACACTAGGTATGGTGGTATTACAAGTAGTAACAGAGTATTATTGCCTCCTAGTGTTCAATCAACATACTGGTCCTTCACTGCACTTAAAGACTCAGAATCTGGAGTCCTTCACTGCACTTAAAGACTCCGAATCTGGAGTTCCTACACTGCACTTAAAGACTCCGAATCTGGAGTCCTTCACTGCACTTAAAGACTCCAAATCTGGAGTTCCTTCACTGCACATACGTATTTCCTTAGGACCTTGCCACTTCATTGTCAAAGAAGACATTTTCAAATGTTTTCAGATTACTCCTTTAAGACAATTATCATAACATATACTACAAGTCCAGTCATTTTATCTACTGGGATAAATGTTGGTCTACCGTCTCTCTTCTCCTAAAGAGGAGCAGTCTGCGATCCCAGCTGGTACTACCGAAACACTGCATCAGTGCCATCCCACAGTGTTTCTCTAAGTGTTCCCTGGCTTGTTCTGCCACATCTCCTCTGATCTTTAACTCCTTGAAGTGGTCAAAGTCAGACCGCCCTAGCTTCCTCAGCCTCCGGGCAGCCGAGCGGTAGCACTTCCAGGGCTGGGCCTCCAGGAGGAGATGTTGGCTGACGGAGGCCAGCCGGGAGAGGAGCCCCAGCAGGGCAGCGTCTCCGTGGTTCAGGTGGACCCACATGGTAACAGCCAGGCACAGGGAGAGGTGGAAGCGGAAGCCGCCGTGTTGTCTCAGGTAGTCCTGTAGCTGGGTCTGGCTAGCAGCATCCTCAGTGATGTCTAAGGGAATGAAAGAGATGCTCTGGGGGAAAGGGTTGGTCTGTTGGGCCCGGAGGATCAGGGTTTCGTCTAGGTCGAAGCCGAGGAGTTGGAGACCAGTGTCGGGTGGTGTTGTAGAGTCTTCAGACAACACTCTCGGTTGGAGGTGTCTGTACAATGCCACTGTCAGGTCCTGTTATATATTACACATGGATAGATAAGAGAAAATAGTTCATTAGTGACAAGACAACTGACTCAAACTATTCAATCACCGATGATGAAACTCAGTGATTGTTGTCTTAATGTGTGGGTGGTGGATCAGTTTGTAAAGGATGGTTAACATGATTAAATATTTCTGTGTCTAACGTTAGCTGGCTATCTTAGCTAGCTTTAGCTTACCCCTGAATTGCAGCCAACATCCAGCATCAATATGGTTTCACTGCTGTCTTTGCCATATCCCAAATCCTGAATAAGTGTGGTCGGAATGAGGCTTAGACGGTTCTCTGGTGGGTTGAATGTGTAATAGTTTATAAAATTGCCGTAAGGTGCTGCACCGGGATCATCTTTTTCATCCAGAACTTCACTCTCTGCTCCACATGTTGCCATCGCTGTTCTCACGTGTGCAGCATCAAAATACATCCGACCTAGGAAACATCTACAGAACTTCTATACCGTTCCTCCCACTACGGATTACTCAAGAACCGAACGACTTTTGACCCTCACAAGACTCCGTTGCTTTCAGTTACGGAACAAGTTAACTAGCTAGGTGTGTTGACATTGAGAAGGGTATCAATAATCTGACTATCATTCTATTTTACAAGGTAAGAGACAATGCAATTTACATAGCAATAATTTGAAACTGGAAAAATCACAATTTTTATTTAATGGGTTGATAAAAGCTTGCTAACCTTGATAGCTAGCTAAATTCCATCAGATACCCTGTCTTTAATTAACTAACGTTAACTTCTGATGTTATACTTTTTTGTTGAAATGTTGGCATTTTGTTATCTGTGATAACCACATTGTTAAACACGAGTAAACAAGGAGATGTACGTTATGTAGCTACCCTTAGTTGTACTACAACTTGTCGTTGCTGGATATAACCTCCTCAGAGACCCACATGTATTTGGTTCCGCCAGGAACACCATCACCATGTTGACCACCGCAAAGCGAATCGCCGACTTCGGATACCGGGGGTTTTCTGCCTCGATGATGCTGTTGACACTCTACGGGGGATACCTGTGCACCATGCGGGGATACCGCTTCATGAACAAGCAAAAAGAGCTGCAGGTAGCGGCAGAAAACCAAGACGTGGACGTCCTCAAGCCATAGAGGACTGGAACTGAATAGTTTGTCCACAAAATCATGGACATTTCTGTTCCTCCCATGGGACAACTATTTGGGTGTGGAAGTTTTGTGTGCCCAGACGAGTAAAGGAGAATCTACTCTTCATTTACTGTCAACTTCATCATTTATCTGCTAAAAGGAGAAGGGGGAGAGGACTGGAGTTGACTGAAAAATGGGTTGCCTCCTTCCAGCTTTAACTAAATGTCAAATCAGTCTCTTATCATAACTCGCTCAGGACACACTGAATCATAGTTTGTGTGGCGGGATCTTCAAAGTTATGTAACAACCGTTAATATGAATAAAAACATCTTACACAAATAAACATCTATTTTTGTCTCTGTAGTGAACACTCACATTATTAGCCCTAATACACACATCTATGGATGACCTCCACTGAAGAGGATTCTGTTGGCTTCTTCACATTTAAAATCTTATGCATTTCTTAACAAAGACATTTTAAAAACGTTAAACATTCAATAAACGTTGGTCTCGTATTAATAATATAGAAACAGTCAACAGAACTGACCAGAAACAAAGTAACTGAACAATTACTTAAAATATACAGTAGTAATTTAAGTCCACCTGACCAATAAAACTGAGAGAAGAGATAATCTCCAGCAAACCGCAGCATCACATTAAACAAATGGAATACAAGCAAACGTTCTATGTTCATAAGGTACTGCAAATATCTACAGACCCATTCACTTGACATCAGGGAATGCACTTTTTCCCCCCTTCATTTCATCAGTTTTGATTCTATGGGTCACAGTAGTGTGTCTATTCATCCATCGTATGCTGTCATAGTCACCGATCATTGTTAGTTCTGAAGAAGAAAAATTAATTAAGAGTCAGATGAATGAAGAAACGGAGTTAAACCGTCCAGGGAACTGGATGAGGCTGGAAAAGCACTTCAAGGTGTAATCTAGGATAGGATGAACTAGTAGTGGAAATGTCTCACAGATATGCCCAATTCTCACTATAGGGCCAACCCCAACAGTACTGGCTCTGATATTGTCCTTTCCAACACAGTACCGACAAATAGTGGATGCGCAGTGTAACCAGGCCAGACATATTTGACCTGGTTCGGCCCTATAGTGTGAATCAGACGGCAGACTCCTCTCTCTATCACCTGCTGCTGGTGCGTATCTGTGGCCAGCTTTTAGTGGTGATGACGTGGCCGTTGGTGCCATTGGTTCCGTTGGTGCCGTTCTCTGCCTTAGAAGAGAAAGCCATTTTAACCCCCCTGTCGTTGGTTCTGTTGGTGTCAGCCTCCTCCTCCGAGCTGCTCTCCACGTCACTGCGGTCATCCTTAGACACCTGACAGACAGAGAAATACAAGGTTACAATTCAAAGTGAATGACGTGCTTGACATCCTGGAAACACGGTTGCCAGGTCTGAATGAATAATGCACCTTATTTTCATAGGTAAATTACACATAAATTAATAACATGATCTCTTCATATGTAACCCATTGCAGGTCAAAATGTCACTGACTGTCTTCATTAATTCTAACTCAAACTGCACATTCTGGAGTTTAGGAGCAACTGTGAGAAATACCTAATATTCCTAAAGATGACAACCACATTGTTTGGGGGGAAGGCATAAATAGAATACTTACTGCAGAGAATATATATATATATATATATATATATATATATATATATATATATATATATATATATAGTCATCAGATAGACAGGGCAAGCAAGGAAAAGAGCAGTGGAGGAGGAAGACGAGAAAGACAGGTGGAAAGATAGGAGGATCCCTCTCACCCCAGAGAGAAAATAAAAAAGCCATCTGCAGAGAGAACGAGAGAAAGAAAAGGTATGAACAGATGTAAAACTGTTCTTCCATAGCCTCCAACATGCAACAGGTGTTATTATTTACCCACTATAGCCTGAGCTAAGGTCTGACATGATGAAATTTCCACTCCTGAGGTTCTCAAGTCTGGGTCTGTATTCACAACAGTGAATACAGTAACATTGCTGATATAGCATCAGCTGTGTCTTTTAGATCATAATGAATATGATTATATGAACAGGAAGGACCTGATCCTAGATCAGCACTTCTAATCTGAGACGCTGTCCTCATACAGGCCCTGACCCCATACAGGCTCTGAACTCACACTCACCTGTCTATATCTAACCTGTACCAGTCCTACATCCCACATCTAACCTGTACCAGTCCTACATCCCACTCACCTGTCTACATCTAACCTGTACCAGTCCAACATCCCACTCACCTGTCTACATCTAACCTGTACCAGTCCTACATCCCACTCACCTGTCTACATCTAACCTGTACCAGTCCTACATCCCACTCACCTGTCTACATCTAACCTGTACCAGTCCTACATCCCACTCACAGCAGGTTAGCATTATGTACGGGACAGGGTGAGTCGGAATCTGCTAGGACTGGTAACCGGTTAGATGTAGACAGTGGTCGGACGGTAAGGTTGAATTTGTAGAACTGGTAACAGGTACGATGTCTCAGACAATGTTTGAGTGGGATGTCTAGACTGGTACAGGTAAGATGCTAGGACAAGGTTGACTGGTGTGGATGTAGGACTGGTAACAGGTTGATTAACAGTGAGTGGGATGGCTAGACTGTACAGGTTAGATGTAGACACGTGAGTGGCGCTGTTATGAGGACTCGTACAGGTTAGCGATGTACAGTGAGAGTAGGACTGGTAGTTAGATGACAGTGATGTAGGACTGGTACAGGTTAGATGTAGACAGGAGACGTGAGGATGTAGCGACTGGTACAGGTTAGAGCTACAGTGTGGTGGATGTGAGGACTCGGTACAGGTTAGAGGTGTAGACAGGTGAGTGGATCTAGATGAAGGTGGATGTGACAGTGAGTGGAGAGGCTAGACGTTGGTAGGACAGAGTGAGTGGGATGTAAGACGGGTACAGGTTTACTGATATGTATGACAGGTGAGTGGGCTGTAGGTGGACTGGTACAGGTTAGATTACTGTAGTGACTAGGACTGACTTGCAGGAGTGGGATTAGCGACTGGTACAGTGCTTAGATGTAGACAGTGTGGAGTGGGTACTGTAGGACTGTACAGGTTAGAGGTAGAGGTATAGTGATTGCGACCTGGACAGTTGTCAGTGGGGATGTTAGGACTGTACACGTAATAGATATTTAGAGACAGGGAGTGGAATGTAGACTGGTAACAGGTTTAGAGTAGACAGGTGAGTGGATGTAGGACTGGTACAGGTTGCAGATATAGACCAGTGAGTGGATTGGACTGACAAGGTTAGATATAGACAGGTGAGTGGGATGTAGACTGGTACAGGCGTATTAGAAGTTAGTGGGATGTAGACTGGTACAGGTTTAGATGCTAGACAGTGAGGGGATATGTTAAGGACTGGTTACAGGTCTAGATAATAGACAGGTGAGTGGGATGTAGGACTGGTCAATAGATATAGAAGTGTGGGATGTAGGACTGTACAGGTTTAGATGTGGATGACGTAGCGTGAGTGGGATGTAGGACTGGTACACGGTTAGATATAGACAGTG
>NC_036851.1:50662068-50675280 GCF_002910315.2 Salvelinus sp. IW2-2015
ATGGGTTTGTCCCATTCTGAATGAATGTCTTCCATAATGTATGAGGAGTGGAGAACAAGGACAACTGGTGGGGAGTAACACAAGTGTCAGGCGGGCCACTTTCTCCCCTGGGAATGGGTTCCCTTTCCACACTCATCTCAATGACCTGGCACACACACACACACACACACACACACACACACACACGCATGGAAAGCAAACAGACAGCCATACTTAATCCAACCCCTCCAAATGACACACATACATGTTTTTGGAGAGGTGCAGGGGGCTGGCATACTGGCAAGCTCACTTCCTGACAGATTTGATCCGTCTGACCTGGGATTCGAACTGGCAACCCTTCAGTTGTTGGCTCGCCTCTCTAACCGCTAGGCTACCTGCCTACTTTATCTGCTTGGATAAAATAAAAAACTGAAATACCTTATTTACATAAGTATTCAGACCCTTTGCTATGAGACTCCAAATTGAACTCGGGTGCATCCTGTTTCCATTGATCATCCTTGAGATGTTTCTACAACTTGATTGGAGTCCACCTGTAGTAAATTCAATTGATTTGACATGATTTGGAAAGGCACACAGCTGTCTATATAAGGTCCCACAGTTGACAGTGCATGTCAGAGCAACAACCCAGCCATGAGGTCGAAGGAATTGTCTGTAGAGCGCAGAGACAAGATTGTGTCGAGTCACAGATCTGGGGAAGGGTACCAAAAAATGTCTGCAACATTGAAGGTCCCTAAGAAAACAGTGGCCTCCATCATTCTTAAATGGAAGAAGTTTGGAACCACCAAGACTCTTCCTAGAGCTGGTCGCCTGGCCAAACTGAGCAATCAGGGGAGAAGGGCCTTGGTCAGGGAGGTGATCAAGAACCTAATGGTCTCTCTGACAGAGCTTCAGAGTTCCTCTGTGGAGATGGGATAACCTTCCAGAAGGACAACCATCTCTGCAGCACTCCACCAATCAGACCTTTATGGTAGTGGCCAGACGGAAGCCACTCCTCAGTAAAAGGCACATGACAGCCCGCTTGGAGTTTGCCAAAAGGCACCTAGACTCTCAGACCATGAGAAACAAGATTCTCTGGTCTGATGAAACCAATATCGAACTCTTTGGCCTGAATGCCAAGTGTCACGTCTGGAGGAAACCTAGCACTATCCCTACGGTGAAGCATGGTGGTGGCAGCATCATGCTGTGGGGATGTTTTTCAGCAGCAGGGACTAGGAGACTAGTCAGGATCGATAGAAAGATGAACGGAGCAAAGTACAGAGAGATCCTTAATGAAAACCTGCTCCAGAGCGCTCAGGACCTCAGACTGGGGCGAAGGTTCACCTTCCAACAGGACAACAACCCTAAGCACACAGCCAAGACAAGTCTCTGAATGTCCTTGAGTGGCCCAGCCAGAGCCCGGACTTCAACCCGATCGAACATCTCTGGAGAGATCTGAAAATATCTGTTGCAGCGATGCTCCCCATTAAACCTGCAGAGAATAATGGGAGGAACTCCACAAACAAGCATTTCGCTACACTCGCAATAACCTGTGCTAACCATGTGTATGTGACCACTAAAATTTGATTTGAAATACAGGTGTGCCAAGCTTGTAGCGTCATACCCAAAAAGATTCAAGGCTGTAATCACTACCAAAGGTGCTTCAACTTAGTACTGAGTAAAGGGTCTGAATACTTATGCCAATGTCATATTTCAGTTTTTAATTTCTGAAAACCTGTTTTTGCTTTGTCATTATGGAGTATTGTGTGTAGATTGATGATAAAAAAAAACTACTGAATCCATTCTAGAATAAGGCTGTAACATAACAAAATGTGAAAAAAGTCAAGAGGTCTGAATACTCTTCCCGAATGCACTATAGTTCTGCTGAATGTTATTTAACCTTTAGTTAACCAGGAAGTCCCATAAACCAGGAAGTCCCATTAACCAGGAAGTTTCCCAAGGGAGACCTGGCAGACAGACAGAGACAAACCATAGAAGGCAGATAATAACCATAGAAGGCTGTGCTGCACTAACCATAGAGGGTAGATGGATGACCATAGAGGGTAGATAGATAACCATAGAGGGTAGATGGATGACCATAGAGGGTAGATATATAACCATAGAGGGTAGATGGATAACCATAGAGGGTAGATTGGATAACCATAGAGGGTAGATGGATAACCATAGAGGGTAGATGGATACCATGAGAGGAGGTAGATGGATATACCATAGAGGGTAGATGGATAACCATAGGAGGGTAGATGGATAACCATAGAGGTAGATGGATAACATAGAGGTAATCCATAGAGGGTAGATATATAACCATAGAGGGTAAGATATTTAACCATACAGGGTAAATGGATAACCATAGAGGGGTAGATAGATAACCATTAGAGGGTAGATGGATGACCATGAGGGTAGATGGATAACAATAGAGGGTAGATGGATAACCATAGAGAGTAGATGGTAACCATAACATAGAGGTAAGGTAACTAGAGGGTAGATGGTAACCATAGAGGGTAGATGGTAACCATAGAAGGGTAGATGGGTAACCATAGAGGGTAGATGGGGTAACCATAAGAGGTAGCATGGTAAACCATAACCATAGAGGGTAGATGGATAATCATAGAGGGTAGATGGTAACCATAATCATAGAGGTAGATGGTAACCATAACCATAGAGGTAGAGGGATAATCATAGAGGTAGATGGTAACCATAACCATAGAGGGTAGATCGATAACCATAGAGGGTAGATGGTACCCATAGAGGGTAGATGGTAACCATAACATAGAGGGTAGATGATACCATAGAGGGTAATGGATAACCATAGAGGGTAGATGGATAACCATAGAGGGTAGATGGATAACCATAGAGGGTAGATGGTAACCATAACCATAGAGGGTAGATGGATAAACCATAGAGGGTAGATAGATGACCATAGAAGGTAGATAGTAACCATAGAGGGTAGATGGATAACCAATGAGGGTAGATGTCACCATAAGGTAATGGTAACCATAGAGGGTAGATAGATAACCATAGAGGTAGATAGATACCATAGAGGGTAGATGGTAACCATATAGGGTAGATGGTAACCATAGAGGGTAGATGGTAACCATAGAGGGTAGATAGATAACCATAGAGGGTAGATAAATAACCATAGAGGGTAGATGGTAACCATAGAGGTAGATGGAACCATAGAGAGTAGATAGGTAACCATAGAGGGTAGATGGGTAACCATAGAGGGTAAGATGGTGTAACCATAGAGGGTAGATGGTAACATAGAGGGTAGATGTAACCATAACCATAGAGGGTAGATAGATAACCTAGAGGGTAGATAGATACCATAGAGGGTAGATGTAACCATAGAGGGTAAGATGGTAACCATAGAGGGTAGATGGTAACCATAGAGGTAGAGATTAGATAACCATAGAGGGTAGATAGATAACATAGAGGGTAGATGTAACCAGTAGAGGTAGATGGTAACCATAGAGAGTAGATAGGTAACCATAGAGGGTAGATGGGTAACCATAGATGGTAGATGGTAACCATAGAGGGTAGATGGTAAACATAGAGGGTAGATGGTAACCATAACCATAGAGGGTAGATAGATGACCCATAGAGGGTAGACGTAACCGAGATAACCATAGAGGGTAGATGGATAACCATAGAGGGTAGATGGTAACCATAGAGGGTGATGGTAACCATAACCATAGATGGTAGATGGATACCATAGAGGGTAGATGGATAACCATAGAGGGTAGATATATAACCATAGAGGGTAGATGGATAACCATAACGGTAGATGGATAACCATAGAGGGTAAGATGGTAACCATAGAGGGTAGTGGATAAACATAGAGGGGTAGATGGTAACCATAGAGGAAGATAACCATAGAGGTAGATGGATAACCATAGAGGGTAGTGGATACCATAGAGGGTAGATGGATACCATAGAGGGTATGAATGATAACCCATAGAGGGTAATGAGTAACCCTAGAGGTAGATGATAACCCTAGAGGGTAGATGGATAACACATAGAGGGTAGATGGATAACCATAGAGGGTAGATGGATAACATAGAGGTAGATAGATAACCATAGAGGGAGATGGGTAACCATAGAGGTAGATGATAACCATAGAGGGTAGATGGTAACCATACTAGAGGGTAGATAGGTAGATGGATAACCATAGAGGGTAGATGGATAACCATAGAGGGTAGATGATAACCATAGAGGGTAGATGGATAACCATAGAGGGGAGATGGATAACCATAGAGGTAGAAACCAAGAGGGTAATGAATACACATAGAGGGTAGATAGATAACCATAGAGGGTAGATATGATAACCATGAGAGGGTAGATGGATAACATAGAGGGTAGATGGATAACCATAGAGGGTAGATAGATAACCATAGAGGGTAATGGGTAACCATGAGGGTAATGATACCATAGAGGGTAGATGATAACCATAGAGGGTAAGTTGGTAACCATAACCATAGAGGGTAGAGAGGGTAGATGGTTAACCATAACCATAGAGGTAGATGGATAACCATAGAGGGTGATGGATAACCATAGAGGTAGATGATAACCATAGAGGTTAGATGGTAACCATAGAGGGTAGATGGATAACCATAGAGGGTAGATGGATAACCATAGAGGGTAGATAGATGACCATAAGAGGGTAGATGGATAACATAGAGGGTAGATGGATAACCATAAGAGGGTAGATGGTAACCATAGAGGGTAGATAGATAACCATAGAGGGTAGATGGATAACAATATAGAGGTAGATGGTTAACCATAGAGGGTAGATATATAACCATAATAGGTAGACTAGATAACCATAGAGGTAATGGTAACCATAGAGGTAGATATATAACCATAGAGGGTAGATAGATAACCATAGAGGGTAGATAGATAACCATAGAGAGGATAGATAGATAACCATAGAGGGTAGATAGATAACATTGAGGGAGATGTAACCATAGAGGGTAGATATATAACCATAGAGGGTAGATAGATAACCATAGACGGTAGATAGATAACCATAGAGGATAATGATAGATACCATAGAGGGTAGATAATAACCATAAGTAGATGATAACCATAGAGGGTAATGATGACCATAGAGAGGTAGATGATAACCATAGAGGGTAGATGGATAACCATAGAGGTAATGATAACCATGAGAGGGTAGATGGATAACATAGAGGTAGATGGATAACCATAGAGGGTGATGGATAACCATAGAGGGTAGATGGATAACCATAGAGGGTAGATGGATAACCATAGAGGGTGAGATGGATAACCATAGAGGTAGATGTAACCATAGAGGGTAATAGATAACCATAGAGGGTAGATGGATAACCATAGAGGGTAGATGATAACCATAGAGGTAGATATATAACCATAGAGGGTAGATGGATAACCATAGAGGGTAGATGATAACCATAGAGGGTAGATAGATAACATAGAGGGTAGATGGATAACCATAGAGTAGATAGATAACCATAGAGGGTAGATGATAACCAAGAGGTAGATAGATGACCATAGAGGGTAGATAGATAACCATAGAGGTAGATGAGATAACCATAGAGGGAGATGGTAACTGGGATGTATTCGTTAGTGCAACAGAAAACTTTTCGCAAACAAAAAGTATATTTTTAACTAATCAGGTAGGCGCCCCCTGTTTCAGCCCATTTACTTCCAAGTGGATACACCCCAGTGTTGCATTTATCATGGAGGGTAGATGTCAACCATAGAGTTTCACTAACCGTAGAGGGTAGATCACAACCATAGAGTTTCACTAACCATAGAGGGTAGATCACAACCATAGAGTTTCACTAACCGTAGAGGGTAGATGTCAACCATAGAGTTTCACTAACCATAGAGGGTAGATTCAACCATAGAGTTTCACTAACCGTAGAAGGTAGATCACAACCTAGAGTTTCACTAACCGTAGAGGGTAGATCACAATCATAAGAGTTTCACTAACCGTAAGGGTAGATGGATAACCATAGAGGGTAGATGTCAATCATAGAGTTTCACTAACCGTAGAGGGTAGATCACAACCATAGAGTTTCACTAACCATAGAGGGTAGATGACGAGCCGTTGTGATGAAGAAGACTACTGCAAACAGAACAAACAGGAAGTCACACAATCGCTGGTACTTGGCGTAGTTGGCCAGCTTGGCTGCCTGAAAAAAAGGAGTAGGAAAAGCTTGATATAATTGATGTACCTACTAGTTTCTGTGTCTGACTGAATGTTCCATGTCACACCAGAAGTTCCTTCTTCATGAGAAATAAGACTGATGTACATTCCAGTATCTACACTAGCATATCACTGAGAATGCATGGCCAACTCATTCTAAGTAGTATTCTAGTTTGTAAATGTGGACACTAGAACTGAGCCTGTGTGTCTCTGTGTGTGTGTGTGTGTGTGTGTCTCTGTGTGTGTGTGTGTGTGTGGTGTGTCTCTGTGTTGTGTGTGTTGTCTCTCTGTGTGTGTGTGTGTGTGCTCTGTGTGTGTGTGTGTGTCTCTCTGTGTGTGTGTGTGTGTGTGTTGTGTGTGTGTGTGTGGTGTGTGTGGTGTGTGTGTGGTGTGTGTGTGTTGTGTGTGTGTGTGTGTGTGTGTGTGTGTGTGTCCGTCCATACCACTCACCTCCAGTATGAAGTCTGATGCGTCGTGACGCCACATCACCAGGCTCCCGACACGTAGCATGTTGTTAGCGTAGGAGAAACTGATCAGGCTCACTGTTGCTAGGTGATGGATGAACATGATGGGGAAGTCCTGCAATTCATAACGAACCAGGAGGAGGTTACCACAGCAACTGGGTCATAACGAACCAGGAGGAGGTTACCACAGCAACTGGGTCATAACGAACCAGGTGGAGGTTACCACAGCAACTGGGTCATAACGAACCAGCAGGAGGTTACCACAGCAACTGGGTCATAACGAACCAGGAGGAGGTTGTCACAGCAACTGAGTCATAACGAACCAGGAGGAGGTTGTCATACTTATGTCATGCAATAAAATGCCAATTAATCATACAATGTGATTTTCTGGATTTTTGTTTTAGATTCCGTTTCTCACAGTTGAAGTGTACCTATGATAAAAATTACAGACCTCTACATGCTTTGTAAGTAGGAAAACCTGCAAAATCGGCAGTGAATCAAATACTTGTTCTCCCCACTGTATATATAATTTAAAAAACTGAAATACCTTATTCACATAAGTATTCAGTATTCAGCCTCAAAATTAAGCTCAGGTGCATCCTGTTTCCATTGATCAGTCCTTGAGCTGTTACTATAACTTGATTGGAGTCCACCTGTGGTAAATTCTATTGATTGGACATGATTTGTAAAAGGCACACATCTGTCTATATAAGGTCCCACAGTTGACAGTGCACATCAGAGTAAAACCCAAGCAATGAGATCGAAGGAATTGTCCGTAGAGCTCCAAGACAGGACTGTGTCGAGGCACAGATCTGGGGAAGGGTACCAAAACATTTCTGCAGCATTGAAGGACCCCAAGAACACAGTGGCCTTCCAGAAGGACAACCATCTCAGCAGCACTCCAGCAATCAGGCCTTCATGGTAGAGTGGCCAGATGGAAGACACTTTTCAGTAAAAGGCACATGGCAGCCGGCTTGGAGTTTGCCAAAAGGCACCTAAAGACTCTCAGACATTGAGAAACAAGATTCTCTGGTGTCAGGAAAACCTGGCACCATCCCTACGGTGAAGCATGGTCGTGGCAGCATCATGCTGTGGGGATGTTTTTCAGCAGCAGGGACTGGGAGAATTGTCAGGATCGAGGCAAAGATGAACGGAGCAAAGTACAGAGAGATTCTTGATGAAAACCTGCTCCAGAGCGCTCAGCACCTCAGACTGGGACGAAGGTTTACCTTTGAACAGGACAAAGAGCCTAAGCACAAAGCCAAGACAACGCAAGAGTGGCTTCGGGACAAGTCGCTGAATGTCCTTGAGTGGCACAGCCAGAGCCAGGACCAGGTCATCTCCGGAGACCTGAAAATAGCTGTGCAGCAATGCTCCCCATCCAACCTGACAAGAGCTTGAGAGGATCTGCAGAGAAGAGTGGGAGAAACTCCACAAATACAGCTGTGCCAAGCTTGTAGCGTCATACCCAAGAAGACTCGAGGCTGTAATCGCTGCCAAAGGGGCTTCAACAAAGTACTGAGTAAAGGGTCTGAATACTTATGTAAATGCAATATTTCAGTTTTTTATTTTTAATAAATTAGCAAACATTTCTAATAACCTGTTTTTGCTTTGTCATTATGGGGTATTCTGTGTAGATTGATGAGGGAGAAAAAACGATTTAATCTATTTTAGAATAAGGCTGTAACATAAAATGTTGAAAAAGTCAAGGGGTCTGAATACTTTCCGAATACACTGTAATCTTAATCTGTATTACAAACTCCAACATAGCTTTAGCCTTATCCAACCCCGGACAGATTTTCTTGACCACATGGAATCCATGATGGAATTTGAATAATTCTATTAACGACTGGGACATTCTATCCTAATATCACATAAGTATAAATCCTGTCCCCTGTGCTGGAACTAGGCATTTAGAGGTTGAAACAAACAGCATTTCTGAGCAGAACCCATGTGACCTTTCATAATGAGTCATACTAAAATGCTCTAATCCAGTGGAGTCAAGGACATCCCTACGTATCTCACAACAGAAAGAAATATCTCAGCATACCTAGTAGTTTGTTTTTACATCTAGAGGCCAGTCTTTCTCCCCTTTCAAGTAGCGCTGTGTGTGTGTGTGTGTTCCCATCAAACAGACAACATCTGTTGCCTGTCTCACCTTGCGTTTGATGTCAGTAAACTGAGAGAACATGAGGGACCAGTAGAAGCCCAGCTCAGTCATGTAGTAGTGGTACAGGCCTGGAGTCAGGACCTGTTAGATAGTAACAGGGACCAAGACAGACAGGGTTTATGTTAACACAGACGGTACAGGCCTGGAGTCAGGACCTGTTAGATAGTAACAGGGAACAAGACAGACAGGGTTTATGTTAACACAGACAGTACAGGCCTGGAGTCAGGACCTGTTAGATAGTAACAGGGACCAAGACAGACAGGGTTTATGTTAACACAGACGGTACAGGCCTGGAGTCAGGACCTGTTAGATAGTAACAGGGACCAAGACAGACAGGGTTTATGTTAATACGGACGGTACAGGCCTGAAGTCAGGACCTGTTAGACACCAACATGGACCAATACAGACAGGGTTTATGTTAATACGGATACAGACATTATTGAACGTGTATACCATACTACTGTCTTCTTGCACCTCTGGGTTTACTAGGAAGTACTCTTTCATTCCAAAATACTTCCAACCAAATAAAGAGGCAGCCTGTATAACGTCACCTGGTAGGGTAGTTGTACCAGCAGTGGTGTGTATCCCACATCCATGGGCACTGTACAACACAGACAAACACAGTCAGTCTCAATTCAGTACACCACTGTTACGTCAATAGGAAATATGTACCACCAATCACCGCAAATCTCACCTGCCATAGAAAACGAATCCCATAGGTAAATATGCACAGATAAAATGTAGACCTCCACCTGTAAATACATGACAGGGCTGGGGTCAGACAGAACAATGGACTGTAACTCCACCTGTAAATACATGACAGGCTGGGGTCAGACAGAACAATGGACTGTAAAAGAATGCGTGTCTCTGTCTCTGACCTTGCATACACTTCATAATTACACACATCCTGATGAATCATGTATTGTAGTCAGTGACAGAACCAAGCCAGTAGTAATGACAGTAGTCAGATTCATTTACAAATTAGACCGCCACACACACACACAACACATAACAACGCGTGCACAGTCCCACAGAGGTCAAGGCAAACTCATTAGTAAATAAGAACCACAGATCAAGACTAGATGTTATAGCCTATGATATGACCCTACATGTTTGTCCTGGTTAATACCTACATGTTATATACCTGGTTTAATAACCTACATGTCCTGTACCTGGTTTGATAACCTACATGTACTGGGTTTGATAACCTACATGTCCTGTACTGGGTTTGATAACCTACATGTCCTGTACCTGGTTTGATAACCTACATGTACTGGGTTTGATAACCTACATGTCCTGTACCTGGTTTAATAACCTACATGTCCTGTACCTGTTTAATAACCTACATGTCCTGTACCTGGTTTAATAACCTACATGTCCTGTACCTGGTTTGAATAACCTACATGTCCTGTACCTGGTTTTAATAACCTACATGTCCTGTACCTGGTTTAAATAACCTACATGTCCTGTACCTGGTTTAATAACCTACATGTCCTGTACCTGGTTTTAATAACCTACATGTCCTGTACCTGGTTAATAACCTACATGTCCTGTACCTGGTTTAATAACCTACATGTCCTGTACCTGGTTTAATAACCTACATGTCCTGTACCTGGTTTAATAACCTACATGTCCTGTACCTGGTTTAATAACCTACATGTCCTGTACCTGGTTTAATAACCTACATGTCCTGTACCTGGTTTGATAACCTACATGTACCTGGGTTTGATAACCTACATGTCTGTACCTGGTTTGATAACCTACATGTACTGGGTTTATAACCTACATGTCCTGTACCTGGTTTAATAACCTACATGTCCTGTACCTGGTTTAATAACCTACATGTCCGTACCTGGTTTAATAACTACATGTCCTGTACCTGGTTTAATAACCTACATGTCCTGTACCTGGTTTAATAACCTACATGTCCTGTACCTGGTTTAATAACCTACATGCACTGGGTTTGATAACTATATGTCCTGTACCTGGTTTATAACCTACATGTCCTGTACCTGGTTTTAAATACCTACATGTCCTGTACCTGGTTAATAACCTACATGTCCTGTACCTGGTTTAATAACCTACATGTCCTGTACCTGTTTTTTAATAACCTACATGTCTGTACCTGGTTTAATAACCTACATGTCCTGTACCTGGTTTAATAACCTACATGTCCTGTACTGGTTAAATAACTAATGTCCTGTACCTGGTTTAATAACCTACATGTCCTGTACCTGGTTTAATAACCTACATGTCCTGTACCTGGTTTAATAACCTACATGTCCTGTACCTGGTTTATACCTACTGTCCGTACCTGTTTAATAACCTACATGTCCTGTACCTGGTTTAATACCTACATGTCCTGTACCTGGTTTAATAACCTACATGTCCTGTACCTGGTTTATAACCTACATGTCCTGTACCTGGTTTAATAACCTACATGTCCTGTCCTGGTTTAATACCTACAGTGTCCTGTACCTGGTTTAATAACCTACATGTCCTGTACCTGGTTTAATAACCTACATTGTCCTGTACCTGGTTTGATAACCTACATGTCCTGTACCTGGTTTTAATACCTACATGTCCTGTAACCTGGTTTAATAACCTACATGTCCTGTACCTGGTTTAATAACCTACATGTCCTGTACCTGGTTTAATAACCTACTGTCTGTACCTGGTTTAATAACCTACATGTCCTGTACCTGGTTTAATAACCTACATGTCCTGTACCTGGTTTAATAACCTACATGTCCTGTACCTGGTTTAATAACCTACATGTCCTGTACCTGGGTTTAAATAACCACATGTCCTGTACCTGGTTTAATAACCTACATGTCCTGTACCTGGTTTAATAACCTACATGTCCTGTACCTGGTTTGATAACCTACATGTCCTGTACCTGGTTTAATAACCTACATGTCCTGTACCTGGTTTAATAACCTACATGTCCTGTACCTGGTTTAATAACCTACATGTTCTGTACCTGGTTTTAATACCTACATGTCCTGTACCTGGTTAAATAACCTACATGTCCTGTACCTGGTTTAATAACCTACATGTCCTGTACCTGGTTTATAACCTACATGTCCTGTACCTGGTTTAATAACCTACATGTCCTGTACCTGTTTAATAACCTACATGTCCTGTACCTGGTTTGATAACCTACATGTCCTGTACCTGGTTGATAACCTACATGTCCTGTACCTGGTTTATAACCTACATGTCCTGTACCTGGTTTGATAACCTACATGTACTGGGTTTGATAACCTACATGTCCTGTACCTGGTTTAATAACCTACATGTCCTGTACCTGGTTTAATAACCTACATGTCCTGTACCTGGTTTAATAACCTACATGTCTGTACCTGGTTTGATAACCTACATGTCCTGTACCTGGTTTGATACCTACATGTCATGTACCTGGTTTAATAACCTATATGTCCTGTGTTTATAACCTACATGTCCTGTACCTGGTTTGATAACCTACATGTCCTGTACCTGGTTTGATAACCTATATGTCCTGTACCTGGTTTGATAACCTACATGTCCTGTACCTGGTTTATAACCTATATGTCCTGTACCTGGTTTGATAACCTATATGTCCTGTACCTGGTTTGATAACCTACATGTCCTGTACCTGGTTGAAAACTACATGTCGCTGTACTGGTTTGAAAACCTACATGTCCTGTACCTGGTTTAATAACCTACATGTCCTGTACCTGGTTTAATAACCTACATGTCCTGTACCTGGTTAATCCCTACTGTCCTGTACCTGGTTTAATAACCTACATGTCCTGTACCTGGTTTAATAACCTACATGCACTGGGTTTGATAACCTACATGTCCTGTACCTGGTTTGATAACCTACATGTCCTGTACCTGGTTTAATAACCTACATGCACTGGGTTTGATAACCTACATGTCCTGTACCTGGTTTGATAACCTACATGTCCTGTACCTGGTTTGATAACCTACATGTACTGGGTTTGATAACCTACATGTCCCTGTACCTGGTTTAATAACCTACATGTCCTGTACCTGGTTTAATAACCTACATGTCCTGTACCTGGTTTAATAACCTACATGTCCTGTACCTGTTTATACCTACATGTCCTGTACCTGGTTTAATAACCTACATGTCCTGTACTGGTTTAATAACCTACATGTCTGTACCTGTTAATAACCTACATGTCCTGTACCTGGTTGATAACCTACATGTCCTGTACCTGGTTTGATAACCTACATGTACTGGGTTTGATAACCTACATGTCCTGTACCTGGTTTGATAACCTACATGTACTGGGTTTGATAACCTACATGTCCTGTACCTGGTTTAATAACCTACATGTCCTGTACCTGGTTTAATAACCTACATGTCCTGTACCTGGTTTAAT
>NC_036851.1:50675305-50688350 GCF_002910315.2 Salvelinus sp. IW2-2015
CTTTGTACCTGGTATAAAACCTACGATATTACTACCTGGTCGTTTAATAACCTACAATGTCCTTTGTTGCATACCGGGGCTGGCTTTTAATAACCTACATGCCTTTGTACCTGGTGGATTTAATACCTACATGTCTGTACCTGGTTTAATAACCTACATGTACACTGGTTTGAAACCTACATGTCCTGATGTTATCCTGGCTTTGATAACCTACATCGTCCTTGTACCTGGTTATAACCTACATGCTACTGGTTTGATAACCTACATTTGTCCTGTACTCGGTTTTATAACCTACATGTTCCTGTACCTGTTTTGATAACCTACATGTACCTGGGTTTATACCTACATGTCCTGTACCTGTGGTTTTAATACCTACATGTCCTGTACCTGGTTGAAATTACTCTTTAATAACCTACATCTGTCCTCTTGTACCTGGTTTTAATAACCTACATGTCCTGTACCTGGTTTAATAACCTACATGTCGTACCTGTTTAATAACCTACATGTCCTGTATGGTTTAATAACCTACATGTCCTGTACCTGGTTTAATAACCTACATGTCCTGTACCTGGTTGATAACCTACATGTCCTGTTACCTGGTTTGATAACCTACATGTACTGGTTTTAACCTACATGTCCTGTACCTGGTTATTAACCTACATTGACTGGGTTTTACCTACATGTCCTGTACCTGGTTTAATACCTACATGCTGTACCTGGTTAATACCTACATGTCCTGTACCTGGTTTAATAACCTACATCCTGTACCTGGTTTAATAACCTACCATGTTCCTGTCTGTACCTGGTATTTAATAACCTACATGTCCTGTACCTGGTTTAATAACTACATCACCGGGTTTGATAAACCTAATGTCCTGTACCTGGTTTAATAACCTACATGTCCTGTAACTGGTTTAATAACCTACATGTCCTGTACCTGGTTTAATACCTACATGTTCCTGTACCTGGTTTAATAACCTACATTGTACCTGTACCTGTTGGTTAATAACCTACATGTCCTGTACCGTTTTAATAACCTACATGTCCTGTACCTGGTGTTTAATAACCTACATGTCCTGTACCTGGTTATAACCTACATGTCCTGTACCTGGTTTAATAACCTACATGTCCTGTACCTGGTTTAAATACCTTACATTTCCTTGTACCTCCTGGTTTAATAACCTACATGTCCTGTACCTGGTTTAATAACCTACATGTCCTGTACCTGGTTTAATAACCTACATGTCCTGTACCGGTTTAATAACCTACTGTCCTGTACCTGGTTATAACCTACATGGTCCTGTACCTGGTTGTTTAATAACCTACATGTCCTGTACCTGGTTTAATAACCTACATGTCCTTTGTACCTGGTTATAACCTACATGTCCTGTACCTGGTTTTAATTACCTACATGTCCTGTACCTGGTTTGATAACCTACATGTCCTGTACCTGTTAATAACCTACATTCCTGTACCTGGTTTAATAACCTACATGTCCTTGTACCTGGTTATAAACCTACATGTCCTGTACCTGGTTTAATAACCTTACATGTCCTGTACCTGGTTTAATAACCTACATTCCTGTACCTGGTTTAATACCTACATGTCTGTACCTGGTTAATAACCTACATGTCCTGTACCTGGTTTAATAACCTACATGTCCTGTACCTGGTTTAATAACCTACATGTCTTTACCTGGTTTAATAACCTACATGTCCTGTACCTGGTTATAACCTACATTTCCTGTACCTGGTTTAATAACCTACATGTCCTGTACCTGGTTTAATAACCTACATGTCCTGTACCTGGTTTAATAACCTACATGTTCTGTACCTGGTTTAATAACCTACATGTCCTGTACCTGGTTTAATAACCTACATGTCCTGTACCTGGTTTAATAACCTACATGTCCTGTACCTGGTTTGATAACCTACATGTCCTGTACCTGGTTTAATACATACATGTCCTGTACCTGGTTTAATAACCTACTGTCCTGTACCTGGTTTGATAACCTACATGTCTGTACCTGGTTATAACCTACATGTCCTGTACCTGGTTTAATAACCTACATGTCCTGTACCTGGTTGATAACCTACACTGTACTGGTTTGATAACCTACATGTCCTGTACCTGGTTTAATAACCTACATTTTTGTCCTGTACCTGGTTTAATAACCTACATGTCCTGTACCTGGTTTAATAACCTACATGTCCTGTACCTGGTTTGATAACCTACATGTCCTGTACCTGGTTTTAGATAACCTACATGTCCTGTACCTGGTTTAAACCTATATGTCCTGTACCTGGTTTTATAACCTACATGTCCTGTACCTGGTTTGATAACCTACATGTCCTGTTCCTGGTTTGATAACCTAATTCCTGTACCTGGTTTGATAACCTACATGTCCTGTACCTGGTTTGATAACCTATATGTCCTGTACCTGGTTTGATAACCTATATGTCCTGTACCTGGTTTGATAACCTACATGTCCTGTACCTGGTTTGAAAACTACATGTCCTGTACCTGGTTGAAAACCTACATGTCCTGTACCTGGTTTAATAACCTACATGTCCTGTACCTGGTGTAATAACCTACATGTCCTGTACTGGTTTAAACCTACATGTCCTGTACCTGGTTTAATAACCTACATGTCCTGTACCTGGTTTAATAACCTACATGTCCTGTACCTGGTTAATAACCTACAGCACTGGGTTTGATAAACTACAGTCCTGTACCTGGTTTGATAACCTACATGTCCTGTACCTGTGTTTAATAACCTACATGCACTGGGTTTGATAACCTACATGTCCTGTACCTGTTTTGATAACCTACATGTCCTGTACCTGGTTTGATAACCTACATGTACTGGGTTTGATAACCTACATGTCCTGTACCTGGTTTAATAACCTACATGTCCTGTACCTGGTTTAATAACTACATGTCCTGTACCTGGTTTGATAACCTACATGTTCCTGGGTTTAATAACCTACATGTCCTGTACCTGGTTTGATAACCTACATCGTCCTGTACCTGTGTTTGATAACCTACAGTAATTGGTTTGATAACCTACATGTCCTGTACCTGGTTTGATAACCTACATGTCCTGTACTGTTGACTTGATGGTTTAACCTACATGTCCTGTACCTGGTTTAAAACCTACATGCATGGTTTGATAACCTACATGTCCTGTACCTGGTTGATAACCTACATGTCCTGTACCTGGTTTGATACCTACATGTTCTGGTTAATAACCACATGTCCTGTACCTGGTTTGATAAACCTACATGTCCTGTACCTGGTTGTTACCTTACATGTAATTGTTTGATAACCTACATGTCCTGGGTTGATAACCTACTGTCTGGGTTTGATAACCTACATGCTCTCACAGAACTTGTGAGTATGCTGGGTTGATAACCTACATGCTCTCACAAGAACTTGGTGAGTATGCGTGGGTTTGATAACCTAATGCTCTCACAGAACTTGATGGTGAAGTATGCTGGGTTTGATAACCTACATGCTCTCACAGAACTTGGTGAGTATGCTGGGTTTAATAACCTACATGCTCTCACAGAACTTGGTGAGTATGCTGGGCTTATCCTGGTTGCGTCTGTGTCTGAACCATCGTTGGATCTTCCTCACATCCCAGTCCAGCTGCTTAGATAACCCATCCAGGTGTCGCCAGTCTGGGCACTGTGGGAGAGAGAGAGAGAGAGAGAGACAATGGGGAGGGAGAGAGGGAAAGAGAGACAAAGGGGAGAGAGTAACATGGGGCATAGGGAAGGAGACAGAGGGAGAGAGAGATACGAGAAAGTATGACTAACAAGGGAAATTCTAACACAGAAATTTGCTTTAAAACAAAGGCATTCCTGGCCCACCAACACATCACCAGACATCACATCAGATGACAGGCCTAGGTCATAAGAGTATGATTTATGAGTGAGAATAGGAGGAAGGAGGAAGAGATGGATTCAGAAAGTGAGGCGGTTGAGACGTGGACAGGTGGGAGGGTGGGAGGCATTAGGAGACTGACAGCACTTATTGTTCTTCAAGAGGAAATTCTTTCCACAGCTCACAACTTAGAGACAAGAGAATGACACATCATCTAGGATCGAAAAATGTGGGTAATTTTCACCAAATTCCTAAGTTTTCCATTGAATAATTCCCACCTTGGAATTTAAGGGAAGTTACTGGAATTTTGCAACTTAGACATGAGAGAGAGATGAAAGTAAGAGGAGCAGGAAGGAGGAAGAAACAAATGAAGAACTAAGGCATGTGAGACCAGTATCGTTTGGTGTTATGTAAGACCGATGTATGGATGCGTGACAAGAGACATTAGAAGACAAAGGACAGCTGACAGACAAACAGTTAAATATTTTCCTTGTATCTAGTGTGGGTGCGTGTGTGGTGTGTGAGGGTAGCGTACCTTTGTGATGTGATGTGTGTGGCAGCGAGCTTACATTTGTAATGGATGTAAACACTGTAAAAACCTTATCTAATACCTTATTTGTGTGTGTGTGTGTGTGTGTGTGGCAGCGAGTGTACCTTTGATGGATGTAAACACCTCTAATACCTTATTCGTGTGTGAGTGTGTGTCAAGAGAGCTAGCGTACCTTTGTGATGGATGTAAACACCTTCTCCAGGACAGGGTTGGGTGTGGCTCGCCAGTGGACTGAGGCAGCGTGGATATGCAAGAGGAAGGCACATGGACTGGCTATGAACCTGAAGGGATAACAGCAGTGAAAAGATCTCTATCTTATCGCTATTCGCTGTATACAGGGCATTCAGAAAATATTCAGACCCCCTTGACTTTTCCCACATTTTGTTACGTTATAGCCTTATTCCAAAATGGATTTAAAAAAAAAAATATTCCTCAATCTACACACAATAACCCATAATGACAAAGCAGTTATTTTTTTATTTTTTTAATGTTAGCAAATATATTAAAAATACAAAACAGAAATACCTTATTTACCTACTGTAAGTATTCTGACCATTTGCTATGAGACTCTAAATTAAGCTCAGGTGCATCCTGTTTCCATTGATCATCCTTCAGATGCTTCTACAACTTGACTGGAGTCCACCTGTGGTAAATTCTACTGACTGGACATGATTTGAAAAGGCACACACCTGTCTATATAAGGTCCCACAGTTGACAGTGCATGTCAGAGAAAAAAACCAAGCCATGAGGTCGAAGCTCCAAGACAGGATTGTGTCGAGGCACAGATCTGGGGAAGGTTACCAAAAAATGTCTGCAGCATTGAAGGTCCCCAAGAACACAGTGGCCTCCATCATTCTTAAATGGAAGAAGTTTGGAACCATCAAGACTCTTCCTAGAGCTGGCCGCCCGGCCAAACTGAGCAATCGGAGGAGAAGGGCCTTGGTCAGGGAGGTGACCAAGAACCAGATGGTCACTCTGATAGAGCACCAGAGTTCCTCTGTGGAGATGGGAGAACCTTCCAGAAGGTCAACCATCTCTGCAGCACTCCACCAATCAGACTTTTATGGTAGAGTAGCCAGACGGAAGCCACTCATTAAAAGGCACAAGACTGCCTGCTTAGAGCTTGCCAAAAGGCACCTCAATGACACTCAGACCATGAGAAACAAGAATCTCTGTTCTGATGAAACTAAGATTGAACTCTTTGGCCTGAATATCAAGCGTCACGTCTGGAGGAAACCAGGCACCGCTCATCACCTGGCCAATACCAGCCTAACAGTGAAGCATGGTGGTGGCAGTATCATGCTGTGGGTACGTTTTTCAGCGGCAGGGACTGGGAGACTAGTCAGGATCGAGGGAAAGATGAACGGACCAAAGTACAGAGAGATCCTTGATGAAAACCTGCTCCATTTGTATTCTCACACCGCTTTCATTCTCATTTGTAGTCTTATATTCATACAATGCAATGTCTCCCAATGTTTCCCAACGTCTTACATGACTTGTTTGATAAACATTTTTCAAAGATTTGATATCCCTCAATCAATATTTGTCCAACACCAGCCAAAAGACAAAGAGAGCAGGACTGCCACAACAGGGCATGAGGCCAGATTACTAAAGAAAGTAGAGATGAAATAGGATGCCATACATATAATGTTTGGCACAGCATTTGTCTGTCAGTGAGAATGCTGCATACAGTAGAGTACAGAAGAGTGGAATGTAAAAGTAAAATATGATAACAAATTGTTAGTGTTCATTCAGTGTGTCCAAAGATAATAGAGAGCATTGGCCTAGAGCAGCCCGATCACTAGAAATAGACGTTGATTTCGGGACGTTTGAAAAGGTTCTGAGAACGTCTTACTCGGTGAAACTTTTTTTTTTTTGTCCAGTACTGGGGGTGAACTCGAGCTGCTTAGACCACGGCACTACGGCAGTTCATAATGCTCTAGCAAGCTGCGAAAATTCTAAGAATACTAAAGATGATGGTGATAGCAAGTCGTTTAAAAAAAAAGAAGATTTTGTTTCAAGCCTTCGCCAAACCATAGTCCTAACCTTAACCACTCAGAATGAATGCCTAAACTGCTAACCTTTTGAGTTGTTTCTGTTTTAACCCTGAAACCACGCTGAATTAATGCATGAAAAATAAACATTCATCCTTAATACGTCACATTTCGAAGGGAAACTATGAGATCTTGTTTTCTAGAGAGCATTAAAAAAACAGTAACCACACCCTCGAAGTAAAAGAGATGTCTTTTCATAAGCCACTGATTTGTTTGTAAGCTATTCCTTGTCCTTTGTCCTTATAGCTGGACTATAGCTGGACTATAGCTGAACTATAGCTGAACTATAGCTGGACTGTTTACAGTAGAAAATCATAACAAAAAACAGACAGACTAAAAGGTCAGAGACATAGTTTTGACAAAAACAGAAGCCTATAACATAAAAAGAACAGACCCCTTGGTCCCAGCCATTACAGCATTGGTTAGCGTACTGTGTAGGTAAACCAGAAGTCTACATTCAAAAGTTAGCCTAAGGCCTCCTGAGTGGCGCAGTGGTCAAAGGCACTGCATTGCCACTAGAGATCCTGGTTCAAGTCCAGGCTCTGTCGCAGCCGGCCGCGACCGGGAGACCCATGGGGCGGTGCACAATTGGCCTAGCGTTCGCCCGGATTAGGGGAGAGTTTGGCCGGCAGGGATGTCCTTGTTCCATCACTGTGGCGGGCCGGGCGCAGTGCACGCTGACACGGTCACC
The DNA here is from genome assembly GCF_002910315.2 of Salvelinus sp. IW2-2015. Taxonomy (NCBI): domain Eukaryota; kingdom Metazoa; phylum Chordata; class Actinopteri; order Salmoniformes; family Salmonidae; genus Salvelinus; species Salvelinus sp. IW2-2015. The sequence goes on from NC_036851.1 coordinate 50,682,489, forward strand.
AGGTGTATGGTGTTTCCTCCGACACATTGGTGCGGTTGGCTTCCGGGTTAAGTGGGCATTGTGTCAAGAAGCAGTGCGACTTGGCTGGGTTGTGTTTCGGAGAACGCACAGCTCTCGACCTTTGCCTCTCCGTTCGGGAGTGGCAGCGATGGGACAAGACTGTAACTACCAATTGGATACCAAGAAATTAGGGCGAAAAGGGGTAAAAAATCAAATACAAAATAAAAAGGTTAGCCTAACTGTCGGTAAGCCAGAAGCCTACAACAGAGGTTAACTGTGAGTAAGCCAGAATCCCACAACAGAGGTTAACTGTGGGTAAGCCACAATCCCACAACAGAGGTTAACTGTGGGTAAGCCAGAATCCCACAACAGAGGTTAACTGTGGGTAAGCCAGAATCCCACAACAGAGGTTAACTGTGNACTGTGGGTAAGCCAGAATCCCACAACAGAGGTTAACTGTGGGTAAGCCAGAATCCCACAACAGAGGTTAACTGTGGGTAAGCCAGAATCCCACAGAGTAGAGCAAGCTGCCAAAACCTGGTAGAGAATTCCATTGTGGCAGTGGAATAGACCATATACAGATCTGGGATCAGGGGATACTCTGCAGTGGAATAGACCACATACAGATCTGGGATCAGGGGATACTCTGCAGTGGAATAGACCACATACAGATCTGGGATCAGGGGATACTCTGCAGTGGAATGTGACACTATTCTCCCAGTGTGGCAGTCATTCTGCCAGCCAGAGTTCTGTGGTTAATTAGAATGTGAGAAAAATATCAGATCTTGTTTCTGAAACTACTCCGACCAGTTAGTGAAGAAAGAAAAGCCCCTATACTCTTCACCCTGTCCCCCCCCTCCTCTCCCTCCTGTCATTCCAGTTCACAAGTATTAAAAATATGAGCAAAAAGAATATGTCCACCCACACTGCACTGGGATGAAAAAGAAGTCAGAGGGGAAAACACAGCCACACGCCTCAGTGTTAACACACAGCCACACGCCTCAGTGTTAACACACAGCCACACGCCTCAGTGTTAACACACAGCCACATGCCTCAGTGTTAACACACAGCCACACGCCTCAGTGTTAACACACAGCCACACGCCTCAGTGTTAACACACAGCCACACGCCTCAGTGTTTAACACACAGCCACACGCCTCAGTGTTAACACACAGCCACACGCCTCAGTGTTAACACACAGCCACACGCCTCAGTGTTAACACACAGATATTAGTCCATGAGGGCAGGTATGATACCTACCATCCAGATCAGGGGTCACTATTCAGTGAGATGAAACATTCAAATTGCAACACATAGACATTTTATGAAAAGAGCTGGCACGATTCCCTATACTAACCTGACAGACATCACCTGATCATATCTGTCCTACAATATACCTTTCTATCTGAACAATCTGTAACTTGGCAAGAACATGAACAGACCCAAGGGCTTTCCTGTTTCATCAAAATGTTCTTTACTAGTTTAGTGTTTACACCATAGGGTAAACTAGTTTAATTATCAGTGTTTACACCATGGGGTAAACTAGTTGATTGCGCCGGAGAAGAAGGCTGACGTTTTGCGTGTTCCTATCCAATTGTGTTTTTTAGTTTGTTTCTTTGCAACTTATTTTTTTACTTATTTTGTACATAATGTTGCTGCTACCGTCTCTTATGACCGAAAATAACTTCTGGACGATTACTCACCACGAACTGGCAGAATCCTTATTTTCCTTTAACGAGCCCGATGTGAATGACATACTGCTTTCCCGGGAACAGGCCCAGATCCCCGTCATTTGCATGAAGAGAAGGCGGAGAAAAAGGGGCCGGAGGGCAGGCTGCCTTCTGAGAATTCGAAGGCGATCGAATAAACACCCACTTCCTTCCATTCTGCTAGCAAACGTGCACTCTTTGGAAAATAAAATCGATGACCTACGCGGAAGATTAAACTACCAACGGGACATTTAAAACTGTAATATCTTATGCTTCACGGAGTCGTGGCTGAACGACAACATTATCAACATACAGCTGGCTGGTTATACGCTTTATCGGCAGGATAGAACAGCGGCGTCTGGTAAGACAACAGGCGGTGGACTATGTATTTTTGTAAATAACAGCTGGTGCACGATATCAAAGGAAGTCTTGAGGTTTTGCTCGCCTGAGGTAGAGTATCTCATGATAAGCTGTAGACCACACTATCTACCTAGAGAGTTTTCATCTGTATTTTTCGTAGCTGTCTACATACCACCACAGACTGAGGCTGGCACTAAGACCGCACTCAGTGAGCTGCATTCCGCCAAAAGCAAACAGGAAAACGCTCACCCAGAGGTGGCGTTCCTAGTGGCCGGGGACTTTAATGCAGGGAAACTTAAATCGGTCTTACCAAATTTCTATCAGCATGTTAAATGTGCAACCAGAGGGGAAAAAAACTATGGACCACCTTTACTCCACACACAGAGACCCGACCATTCACTGGCATTTTCAACAAGAAATCTGCCTCCAGAAATAAAAGCTTCAGGGATGTGACACCGACTCCCATTGCCTGCTGCACGGATTCCACCTGGTGATCTGTTCACCGTCCGACCTGGTTGTCTCCTCCTGTCTGGTACAGGTACCTCCACCACACTTACCCCTCTCTCCCGAGCTTTCGCTCACCTCCAGCATACACGCATTGTTGGGGTGAGTGACTCTGGACTTACAATGGCTAGCCCCAAGTCGTTATATCTACTTTTTTTTTTTCTTGTGCATTTTGCTATTTTGCCATTTGCCTCATGACTCCTGCATACTTTGTTGACTACAAACTTTCTTTACCCAACCGTGGGACAGACTATGTTTGTTCCCACACTCGGGACTCTGACTCTCTATTGGTTACACAGACTTTTGGCCTCCACATCCTATTCTAACCACCTCTTGCTGGCTTTGTATTCATGTTACCTGATGAAATTGCTGTACAATATGATCTTGTTGCCATCTGATGCACATTCAGATGTCATAAATCAGCACTGCAGAGCTCTCCCTGTCCTCTGCCGTGCCCTGATTGTATTACTGTTGATGATATCTGGAAATGTGCATGTACACCCTGGCCCATCTACTGTTGTTAGACCCAATTCTGACTTGTGCTCTGATATCTGCTTCACTGATTTCTGCTCTCGTAAAAGCCTGGGTTTTCTGCACGTTAACACTAGAAGCTTATAACCTAAAATGGATCAATTGAAAGTGTGGGTTTACAGCTCCAATCCAGATGTGTTGGTCATTACTGAGACATGGTTAAGGAAGAGTGTTTTGAATACTGATGTTAACCTTTCTGGTTATAACCTTTTTCGGCAAGACAGATCTTCCAAAGGTGGGGGAGTGGCAATCTTTACCAAGGATCACCTTCAGTGCTAGGATCACCTTCAGTTGTCTCCACCAAGTCTGTCCCCAAACAATTTGATTTACTGGTTTTAAGCATTAAAAACTTTCAAATAGCTCTTTGTTGACTGTTGTTGGGTGCTATCGTCCTCCATCAGCACCGGCCTGTACCTTACCTGCCCTAAGCTTTCACCTGGCCCCTTACACTAAGTCTGAATTTGTCCTGCTAGGTGACCTAAACTGGGACGTGCTTAAACCACCTGACCAAGTCCTAAAGCAATGGGATTCTCTAAATCTTTCTCAGATTATCACCAATCACTCCGGACGCTTTATCTGGACATGGTTCGTCAGGACTTCCAACAGCCGAAGCTAAGTAATAACATTAACATGATGCCTTCTAATTGCAGTCGCTGTACTCATAATATACAGGAAAACGATCGCCTTACGGCGAGGATAGCTGTGCTGCAAGCCCAGCTTCAGACGCAATCGTTAGGCATGGGTAATTTACGTGTAGGAAAGGATGAAACAGCGTCTGTGCCACCAGTAAGTACAGATAGTAACGTTAGTATAAATCCCCTCGCACAGTCCCCGCAGCCGGACAACTTTCTCATGGCTTCTGGAGGGAAATGCTGTAGGAATGCTCAACCGGTGTCGCTCATTCAGCCGATAGAAACTTTCAACCGGTTCTCCCCATTAAGCAGCGAGTCGGAGTCAGAGGCCGAGCCTTCTCTGGTCTCTACTCCTTCCGTTACGGGGTCTGAGACGCCGAAGCTTCCCACCATTAGCTCTGACAAATTGAAAACCCTAGTCATTGGCGACTCCATTACCCGCAGTACTAGACTTAAAACGAATCATCCAGCGATCATACACTGTTTACCAGGGGGCAGGGCTACCGACGTTAAGGCTAACCTGAAGATGATGCTGGCTAAAGCTAAAACTGGCGAGTGTAGAGAGTATAGAGATATTGTTATCCACGTCAGCACCTACGATGTTAGGATGAAACAGTCAGAGGTCACCGTGCGCAACACAGCTTCAGCCTGTAAATCAGCTAGAAAGATGTGTCGGCATCGAGTAATTGTCTCTGGCCCCCTCCCAGTTAGGGGGAGTGATGAGCTCTACAGCAGAGTCTCACAACTCAATTGCTGGTTGAAAACTGTTTTCTGCCCCTCCCAAAAGATAGAATTTGTAGATAATTGGCCCTCTTTCTGGGACTCACCCACAAACAGGACCAAGCCTGGCCTGTTGAGGAGTGACTGACTCCATCCTAGCTGGAGGGGTGCTCTCATCTTATCTACCAACATAGACAGGGCTCTAACTCCTCTAGCTCCACAATGAAATAGGGTGCAGGCCAGGCAGCAGGCTGTTAGCCAGCCTGCCAGCTTAGTGGAGTCTGCCACTAGCACAGTCAGTGTAGTCAGCTCAGCTATCTCCATTGAGACTGTGTCTGTGCCTCGACCTAGGTTGGGCAAAACTAAACATGGCGGTGTTCGCCTCAGCAATCTCACTAGAATGAAGACCTCCTCCATTCCTGCCATTATTGAAAGAGATCGTGATACCTCACATCTCAAAATAGGGCTACTTAATGTTAGATTCCTCACTTCCAAGGCAGTTACAGTCAATGAACTAATCACTGATCATAATCTTGTATTGGCCTGACTGAAACATGGCTTAAACCTGATGAATTTACTGTGTTAAATGAGGCCTCACCTCCTGGTTACACTAGTGGCCATATCCCCCGTGCATCCCGCAAAGGCGGAGGTGTTGCTAACATTTACGATAGCAAATTTCAATTTACAAAGCTTCTAGTCATGAAATCTATGCAGCCTACTCAATCACTTTTTATAGCTACTGTTTACAGGCCTCCTGGGCCGTATACAGTGATCCTCACTCAGTTCCCTGAATTCCTATCGGACCTTGTAGTCATAGCAGATAATATTCAAATTTTTGGTGATTTTAATATTCACATGGAAAAGTCCAGAGACCCACTCCAAAAGGCTTTCGGAGCCATCATCGACTCAGTGGGTTTTGTCCAACACGTCTCTGGACCTACTCACTGCCACAGTCATACTCTGGACCTAGTTTTGTCCCATGGAATAAATGTTGTGGATCTTAATGTTTTTCCTCATAATCCTGGACTATCGGACCACCATTTGATTACGTTTGCAATTGCAACAAATAATCTGCTCAGACCCCAACCAAGGAGCATCAAAAGTCGTGCTATAAATTCTCAGACAACCCAACCTGCTGTTTTCAACTCTCTAGAGACTGCAGGAGCAGTAGAGATACTCTTAATGATCGGCTATGAAAAGCCAACTGATATATAATCCTGAGGTGCTGACTTGTTGCACCCTCGACAACTACTGTGATTATTATTATTTGACCATGCTGGTCATTTATGAACATTTGAACATCTTGGCCATGTTCTGTTATAATCTCCACCCGGCACAGCYAGAAGAGGACTGGCCACCCCTCATAGCCTGGTTCCTCTCTAGGTTTCTTCCTAGGTTTTGGCCTT
>NC_036851.1:50688372-50707778 GCF_002910315.2 Salvelinus sp. IW2-2015
AGAGGACTGGCCACCCCTCATAGCCTGGTTCCTCTCTAGGTTTCTTCCTAGGTTTTGGCCTTCCTAGGGAGTTTTTCCTAGCCACCGTGCTTCTACACCTGCATTGCTTGCTGTTTGGGGTTTTAGGCTGGGTTTCTGTACAGCACTTTGAGATATCAGCTGATGTAAGAAGGGCTATATAAATACATTTGATATGATTTGATCAGTCTGGTGTTCTCTGTAATGACCTCAGTGATCACTGTGTTTGTAATGGCTTCTCAGTGAAACGACCTGTCCTGATTTGTCATAGACACTTGCTAAAAAACTTTAATGAGCAAGCCTTCCTTCATGAACTGGCCTCTAAAATGGTATAGAATCAGCTTGATCCCCTCTCTCGAAGACGCTTGGACCTTCTTTTTTGATATTTTCACTGGTATTGTTAACAAACACACACCCATAAAGAAAATGAGAATTAAAAACAGGTTCAGCCCCTGGTTCGACAGTGATCTTGCAGAGTTACTCCACCTAAAGAATTGCATTTGGCGAAATGCTCGGCACACGCATACTCCAGCTGACTGGCTATCGTTCAGGCAAATTAGAAATAAGTGCACTCAGGCTATCCGGAAGGCCAAAGTTAGTTACTTTAAGGAGCAGTTCTCTCTCTGTGGGTCTATCCCCAAGAAGTTCTGGAAAATGGTTGCAGACCAGGAGAATAAACCCTCCTCCTCACAGCTGCCCATGTCCCTTAATGTTGATGATGTGGTTGTTACTGACAAGAAGCACATGGCTGAGCTCTTTAATCACCACTTCATTAACCTGTCTAGGACTGGGGTTCCGCTCGCCAACAGCCAATGAAATTGCAGGGCACCAAATTCAATCAACAGAAATCTCATAGTTCAATTTTCTCAAACATACAAGTATTAGACACAATTTTAAAGATAAAATTCTCGTTAATCCAACCACAGTGTCCGATTTTAAAAAAGCTTTTCGGCGAAAGCAGAACATATCATTATGTTAGGTCAGCAACTAGTCACAGAAAGCATACAGCGATTTTCCAACGGAGAGAGGAGTCACAAAAAGCAGAAATATTGATAAAATGAATCACTAACCTTTGATATTCTTCATCAGATGACACTCCCAAGACAACATGTTACACAATACATGTATGTTTCGTTCGATCAAGTTCATATTTATATCCAAAAACCTCAGTTTACATTTGGCTTTGCCTCCAAAACATCCCGTGAATTTGCAGAGCCACATCAAATCACAGAAATACTCATAATAAACATTGATAAAAGATACAAGTGTTTTTCAAAGATTTAAAGATATACTTCTCCTTAATGCAACCGCTGTGTCAGATTTCAAAAAAACTTTACGGAAAAAGAAAACCATGCAATAATCTGAGTATGGCGCTCAGACGACAAATTAACCCAAAGAGATATCCGCTATGTTGGAGTCAACATAAGTCAGAAATAGCATTATAAATATTCACTTACCTTTGATGATCTTCATCAGAATGCACTCCCAGGAATCCCAGTTCCACAATAAATGTTTGATTTGTTCCATAAAGTCCATCATTTATGTCCAAATTACTCCTTTTGGTTCGCGCGTTCAGTACACAATCTAAACTCACGACGCGCGGGCAGGTCCAGGCAAAAGTTCAGACGAAAAGTCATATTACAGTCCGTAGAAACATGTCAAACGAAGTATAGAATCAATCTTTAGGATGTTTTTAACATAAATATTCAATAATGTTCCAACCGGAGAATTCCTTTGTCTCCAGAAAAGCAATGGAACAGAGCTCGCTCTCACATGAACGAGCGTCACGAGCTCCTGGCATTCTGCCAGAGCCCTGACTCATTCCCCTCTCATTCGGCCCCACTTCACAGTAGAAGCATCAAACAAGTTTCTAAAGACTGTTGACATCTAGTGGACATCTACCCCATAGACACTGTTGACATCTACCCCATAGACACTGTGTATTCGATAGGCCAAGAGTTGAAAACCTACAAACCTCAGATTTCCCAGGTTTTCGCCTGCCATATGAGTTCTGTTATACTCACAGACATCATTCAAACAGTTTTAGAAACTTCAGAGTGTTTTCTATCCAAATACTAATAATATGCATATATTAGCAACTGGGACTGAGTAGCAGGCAGTTTACTCTGGGCACGCTTTTCATCCAAACGTGAAAATGCTGCCCCCTATCCATTACAAGTTAAGTCAGGATTCCTATTTGACTCAGCCATGCCTCCTTGCCCGTCCAACATTTACTCATCTCCCACCCTTCTAATGTGCCTATCCCAGATGCTTCTCCCTCTTTTTCCCCTGCCCTCTACAACGTTTCTCCCTGCAGGCAGTCACTGAGTCCGGGGTGTTAAAGGAGCTCCTTAAACTTGGCCCCAAAAAACCATCTGGGTCAGATGGTTTAGACTCTTCTTTAATCTTGCTGCCCCTATCACCGCCAAGCCTGTCTCTACATTCTGGGGAGGTTCCCATTGCTTGGAAGGCAGCCACAGTTCATCCTTTATTTAAAGGGGGAGATCAAGCTGATCCTAACTTTTATAGGCCTATTTCTATTTTGCCCTGTTTATCAAAAGTGTTGGAAAAACCTGTCAATAATTAACTGACTGGCTTTCTTGGTGTCTACAGTATTCTATCGGGTATGCAATCTGGTTTCCGCTCAGGTTATGGATGCGTCACTGCAACCTTAAAAGGTCCTAAATTATGTCACCATTGCCCTTTATTCTAAGCAATGAGGCTATTTTTATTGACTTGGCCAAAGCTTTTGATACGCTAGACCATTCCATTACTGTGGGCCGGCTAAGGAGTATTGGTGTCTCTAAGGGGTATTTGGCCTGGTTTGCTTACTACCTCTCTCAAAGAGTGCAGTGTATAAAGTCAGAATATCTGCTGTCTCAGCCACTGCCTGTCACCAAGGGAGTGTCCCAAGGCTCGATTCTAGGCCCCATGATCTTCTCAATTTACATCAACAACATAGCTCAGGCAGTAGGAAGCTCTCTCATCCATTTATATGCAAATGATACAGTCTTATACTGAGCTGGCCCCTCCCCGGATGTTGTGTTAAATGCTCTACAACAAAGCTTTCTTAGTGTCCAACAAGCTTTCTCTACCCATAACCTTGTTCTGAACATCTCAAAAACAACGGTCATGTGGTTTGGTAAGAAGAATGCCCCTCTACCCACAGGTGTGATTACTACATTTACATTTACATTTAAGTCATTTAGCAGACGCTCTTATCCAGAGCGACTTACAAGTACTACCTCTGAGTGTTTAGAGATTGAGGTAGTCACTTCACACAAGTACTTGGGAGTATGGCTAGACGATGCACTGTCCTTCTCTCAGCACCTATCAAAACTGCAGGCTAAAGTTAAATCTAGACTTGGTTTCCTCTATTGTAATTGCTCCTCTTTCACCCCAGCTGCCAAATGAATCCTGATTCAGATGAACATCCTACCCATGCTAGATTATGGAGACATAATGTATAGATTGGTAGGTAAGGGTGCTCTCGAGTGGCTAGATGTTCTTTACCAGTCGGCCATCAGATTTGCCACCAATGCTCCTTATAGGACACTTCACTGCACTCTATACTCCTCTGTAAACTGGTCATCTCTGTATACCCATCGCAAGGCCCACTGGTTGATGCTTATTTATAAAATCCTCTTAGGCCTCACTCCCCCTTATCTGAGATATCTACTGCAGCCCTCATCCTCCACATACAACACCTGTTCTACCAGTCACATTCTGTTAAAGGTCCCCAAAGTACACACATCCCTGGGTCGCTCCTCTTTTCAGTTCGCTGCAGCTAGCGACTGGAACGAGCAGCAACAAACACACGTAATCAATAAAAATGTCTAGAGCTGCCGATTTCAAGGAGCGGGACTCTAACCCGGAAGCTTATAAGAAATCCCGCTATGCCCTTCGACGAACCATTAAACAGGCAACATGTCAATACAGGACTAAGATCGGATCGTACTACACTGGCTCTAAAGCTCGTCAGATGTGGCAGGGTTTGCAAACCATTACAGACTACAAACTCCCGGGTGGCGCAGTGGTCTAGGGCACTGCATCGCAGTGCTAGCTGCGCCACCAGAGTCTCTGGGTTCGCTCTGTCGCAGCCGGCCGCAACCGGGAGATCCGTGGGGCGACGCACAATTGGCATAGCGTCGTCCGGGTTAGGGAGGGTTTGGCCGGTAGGGAGGGTTTGGCCGGTAGGGATATCCTTGTCTCAGTATGTAAAAAAAAATAAAAAATAATAATAATTGTAATAAAATGTATGCACTCTACTGTAAGTCGCTCTGGATAAGAGCGTCTGCTCTTGGCCGGTAGGGATATCCTTGTCTCAGTATGTAAAAATGTAATAAAATGTATGCACTCTACTGTAAGTCGCTCTGGATAAGAGCGTCTGCTAAATGACAAAAAAATGTAAAAAAATGTACAAATGGAAGCACAGCCAAGACCTGCCCAGTGACACGATCCTACCAGACGAGCTAAATTAATTATATGCTCGCTTCGAGGCAAATAGCACTGAAACATGCATGAGAGCACCAGCTGTTCCGGAAGACTGTGCGATCACACTCTCCGCAGCCGATGTGAGTAAGACCTTTAACTTCTCTGGGATATGTGGGACGCTAACGTCCCACTTGGCCAAAAGCCAGTAAAAATGCAGAGCGCCAAATTCAAATAAATTACTATAAAAATCTAACTTTCATGAAATCACACATGGAAGACACCAAATTAAAGCTACACTTGTTGTGAATCCAGCCCACATGTCTGATTTCAAAAATGATTTACGGCGAAAGCACACCAAACGATTATGTTAGGTCAGTACATAGACACAAAAAAACACAGCCATTTTTCCAGCCAAAGAGAGGAGTAACAAAAAGCAGAAATAGAGATAAAATGAATCACTAACCTTTGATGATCGTCATCAGATGACACTCATAGGACTTCATGTTACACAATACATGTATGTTTTGTTCGGTAAAGTTCATATTTATATCCAAAAATCTGAGTTTAGGCAGGACGCTACTGGCCAAAAGCCAGAGAAAATGCAGAGCGCCATATGCAAATAAATTACTATAAAAATCTAACTTTCATTAAATCACACATGAAAGATACCAAATTAAAGCTACACTGGTTGTGAATCCAGCCAACATGTCAGATTTCAAATAGGCTTTTCGGTGAAAGCAAACAATGCTATTATCTGAGGATAGCACCATAATAAACAGAGAGAGAAGCATATTTCAACCCTGCAGGCGCGACACAAGACGCAAAAAATATATATATAATTCATGCCTTACCTTTGACAAGCTTCTGTTTTTGGCACACCAATATGTCCCAAAAAACATCACAAATGGTCCTTTTGTTCGATTAATTCCGTCGATATATATCCAAAATGTCCATTTATTTGGAGCGTTTGATCCTGAAAAACACCGGTTCCAACTTGTGAAACGTGACTACAAAATATCTCAAAGGTTACCAAAAGTACTTTGCCAAAACATTTCAAACTACTTTTGTAATACAACTTTAGGTATTTTTTTACAAAAATAATCGATAAAATTGAAGACGGGATGATCTGTGTTCAATACAGGATTAAAACAAACTGTAGCTAGCCTTCTGGTCATGCGCCTCTAACAAACAGGACACAACAAGTGACCCTGATTAAAAATGGCCGAACTTCTTCATTACACAAAGGAAAAACCCTCAATCAATTTCTAAAGACTGTTGACATCCTGTGGAAGCGGTAGGAACTGCAAGAAGGTCAATTAGAAATCTGTATTCCCAATGAAAATCCATTGAAAAGAGAGTGACCTCAAAAAAAAAAATTCTGAATGGTTTGTCCTCGGGGTTTGGCCTGCTAAATAAGTTCTGTTATACTCACAGACATGATTCAAACAGTTTTAGAAACTTCAGAGTGGTTTCTATCCAAATCTACTAACAATGTGCATGTCTTATCTTCTGGGGATGAGTAGCTGGCAGTTGAATTTGGGTATGCTTTCATCCAAACGTGAAAATGCTGCCCCCTATCCTAGAGAAGTTAAACAGGTCAACATTCACAAGGCCGCAGGGCCAGACAGATTACCAGGACGTGTGCTGCGAGCATGCGCTGACCAACTGGCAAGTCTTCCCTGACATTTTCAACCTCTCCTTGTCCGAGTCTGTAATACCAACATGTTTTAAGCAGACCACCATAGTCCAAGAACACTAAGACAACCTGCCTATATGACTACCGACCTGTAGCACTCACGTCTGTAGCCATGAAGTGCTTTGAAAGGCTGGTCATGGCTCACATCAACACCATTAGCCCAGAAACTCTAGACCTATTCCACTTTGCATACCGCCATAACAGATCCACAAATGATGCAATCTCTATTGCACTCCACACTACCCTTTCCCACCTGGACAAAAGGAACACCTATGTGAGAATGCTATTAATTGACTACAGCTCAGCGTTCAACACCATAGTGGCCTCAAAGCTCATCAATAAACTAAGGACCCTGGGACTAACACCTCCCTCTGCAACTGGATTCTAGACTTCCTGACGGGCCACCTCCAGGTGGTAAGGATAGGTAACAACACATCCGTCACGCTGATCCTCAACACAGGGGCCCCTCAGGGGTGCGTGCTCAGTCGCATCCTGTACTCCCTGTTCACTCACGGCCAAGCACGACTCCAACACCGTCATTAAGTTTGCAGATGACACAACAGTGGTAGGCCTGATCACCGACAACGGCAAGACAGCCTATAGGGAGGAGATCAGAGACCTGGCAGTGTGGTGCCAGGACAACAACCTCTCCCTCAATGTGATCAAGACAAAGGAGATGATTGTGGATTACAGTCGTGGCCAAAAGTTTTGAGAATGACACAAATATTAATTTCCACAAAGTTTGCTGCTTCAGTGTCTTTAGATATTATGGAATAGTATGGAATACTGAAGTATAATTACAAGCATTTCATAAGTGTCAAAGGCTTTTATTAACAATTACATGAAGTTGCTGCAAAGAGTCAATATTTGCAGTGTTGACTCTTCTTTTTCAAGACCTCTGCAATCCGCCCTGGCATGCTGTCAATTAACTTCTGGGCCACATCCTGACTGATGGCAGCCCATTTTTCCATAATCAATGCTTGGAGTTTGTTAGAATTTGTGGGTTTTTGTTTGTCCACCCGCCTCTTGAGGATTGACCACAAGTTCTCAATGGGATTAAGGTTTGGGGAGTTTCCTGACCAAGGACCCAAAGTATCGATGTTTTGTTCCCCGAACCACTTAGTTATCACTTTTGCCTTATGGCAAGGTGCTCCATTATGCTGGAAAAGGCATTGTTCGTCACCAAACTGTTCCTGGATGGTTGGGAGAAGTTGCTCTCGGAGGATGTGTTGGTACTATTCTTTATTCATGGCTGTGTTCTTAGGCAAAATTGTGAGTGAGCCCACTCCCTTGGCTGAGAAGCAACCCCACACATGAATGGTCTCAGGATGCTTTACTGTTGGCATGACACAGGACTGATGGTAGCGCTCACCTTGTCTTCTCTGGACAAGCTTTTTTACGGATGCCCCAAACAATCGGAAAGGAGATTCATCAGAGAAAATGACTTTACCCCAGTCCTCAGCAGTCCAATCCCTGTGCCTTTTGCAGAATATCAGTCTGTCCCTGATGATTTTCCTGGAGAGAAGTGGCTTCTTTGTTGCCCTTCTTGACACCAGGCCATCCTCCAAAAGTCTTTGCCTCACTGTGCGTGCAGATGCACTCACACCTGCCTGCTGCCATTCCTGAGCAAGCTCTGTACTGGTGGTGCCCCGATCCTGCAGCTGAATCAACTTTAGGAGACCGACCTGGCGCTTGCTGGACTTTCTTGGGTGCCCTGAAGCCTTCTTCACAACAATTGAACCGCTCTCCTTGAAGTTCTTGATGATCCGATAAATGGTTGATTTAGGTGCAATCTTACTGGCAGCAATATCCTTGCCTGTGAAGCCCTTTTTGTGCAAAGCAATGATGACGGCACTTGTTTCCTTGCAGGTAACCATGGATGACAGAGGAAGAACAATGATTCCAAGCACCACCCTTCTTTTGAAGCTTCCAGTCTGTTATTCGAACTCAATCAGCATGACAGAGTGATCTCCAGCCTTATCCTCGTCAACACACACCTGTGTTAACGAAAGAATCACTGAAATGATGTCAGCTGGTCCTTTTGTGGCAGGGCTGAAATGCAGTGGAAATGTTTTGGGGGGATTCATTCCATTTGCATGGCAAAGAGGGACTTTGCAATTAATTGCAATTCATCTGATCACTCTTCATAACATTCTGGAGAATATACAAATTGCCATCATACAAACTGAAGCAGCAGACTTTGTGAAAATTAATATTTGTGTCATTCTCAAAACTTTTGGCCACGACTGTACAGGAAAAAGAGGACCGAGCACGCCTGCATTCTCATCGACGGGACTGCAGTGGAGCAGATTGAGAGCTTCAAGTTCCTTGGTGTCCACATCACCAACAAACTAACATGGTCCAAGCACACCAAGACAGTCATGAAGAGGGCACAACAAAACCTATTCCCCCTCAGGAGACTGAAAAGATTTGGCATGGGTCCTCAGATCCTCAAAAGGTTCTACAGCTGCACCATCGAGAGCATCCTGTCTGGTTGCATCACTGCCTGGTATGGCGACTGCTCGGCCTCCGACCGCAAAGCACTACATAGGGTAGTGGGTACAGCCCAGTACATCACTGGGGCCAAGATTCCTGCCATCCAGGACCTCTATACCAGGAGGAAGGCMTGKKTYYTCWKATCCTCAAAAGGTTCTACAGCTGCACCATCGAGAGCATCCTGTCTGGTTGCATCACTGCCTGGTATGGCGACTGCTCGGCCTCCGACCGCAAAGCACTACATAGGGTAGTGGGTACAGCCCAGTACATCACTGGGGCCAAGATTCCTGCCATCCAGGACCTCTATACCAGGAGGAAGGCMYKDDWHYTCWDATCCTCAAAAGGTTCTACAGCTGCACCATCGAGAGCATCCTGTCTGGTTGCATCACTGCCTGGTATGGCGACTGCTCGGCCTCCGACCGCAAAGCACTACATAGGGTAGTGGGTACAGCCCAGTACATCACTGGGGCCAAGATTCCTGCCATCCAGGACCTCTATACCAGGAGGAAGGCCCTAAAATTGTCAAAGACTCCAGCCACCCTAGTCATAGACTGTTCTCTCTGCTACCGCACGGGAAACGGTACCGGCGCACCAAGTCTAGGTCCAAGACAGCTCTAAACAGCTTCTACCCCCAAGCCATAAGACTCCTGAACATCTAATCAAATGGCTACCCAGACTATTTGCATTGCCCCCCCTCCCTCACACACCCCTGCTTCTCTCTGTTGTTATCATCTATGCGTAGTCACTTTAATAACTCTACCTACATGTACATATTACCTCAATTACCTCGTCCCCTGCACATTGACTCTGTACTGGTACCCCCCTGTATATAGTCTCGCTATTGTTATTTTACTGCTGCTCTTTAATTACTTGCTACTATTTTTTCTTATTCTTCTTCTTATTTTTTTAACTGCATTGTTGGTTAGGGGCCTGTTGTATTTGGCGCATGTAAACAGTGCATCCAAATACCTGTTGTATTTGGCACGTGACTAATTCGATTTTATTTTATTAAATGATCAGTGTTTACACTATGGTGTAAACTAGTTTAATTCTAAGTGTTTACACCATAGGGTAAATAAACTAGCTTAGTTATCAGTGTTTACCAGTGGTGTAAAAAGTACCCAATAGTCATACTTGAGTAAAAGTAACGATACCTTAACAGAAAATGACTCAAGTAAAAGTCACCCAGTAAAATCCTACTTGAGTAAAAGTAAAGATACCTTAATAGAAAATGACTCAAGTAAAAGTCACCCAGTAAAATCCTACTTGAGTAAAAGTAAAAAAGTATTTGCTTTTAAATATACTTAAGTGTCAAAAGTAAATGTAATTGCTAAAATATACTTAAGTATCGAAAGTAAAAGTAAAAGTATAAATCATTTCAAATTCCTTATATTAAGCAAACAGCACGATTTTCTTATTTTTTTTTTTTTTTACAGATAGCCAGGGGCACACTCCAACATTCAGACATCATTTACAAAGAAAGCATTTGTGTTTATTGACTCAGCCAGATCAGATGCAGTAGGGATGACCAGGGATGTTCTCTTGATAAGTGCGTGAATTAGACCATTTTCCTGTCCTGCTAAGCATTCAAATTGTAACTAGTACTTTTGGGTGTCAGGGAAAATGTATGGAGTAGAAAGTACATTATTTTCTTTTGGAATTTAGTGGAGTAAAAGTAAAAGTTGTCAAAAATATAAAATGTTAAAAATGTTAGTATGTAGCTTACTCTGACTGACGGAGCCATCAACAGAGATCTGTTATCTAGCTCAATGAATTTAGGTCTATAACCTCCATTGTTGAGTGAAGAGTCAGACTGCAAACATTTAGGAGCTGACAGTGGGTGACATGAGAACGTTTTTTCTGTTTGCAGTCCTGTGAATCTGGTACCCAACAGCTTTATTAGATATTGCTTGGTGTAGACTTGGTCAACTTTATTTATCCAGGTTGTATATCCTTGATAGGCTACCTGTAATCTCGGTTGGAAAGTGGACAGTCTGAGGGTTACTACTACTACAAATGGTCTTCTGAACAGGAAAGGATGATCAGACCAGAGGCACAGCCCTTTGTGCTGTTGTCTGTGCCCAACAATGTTTGTACCATGTTTTGTGCTGCTACCATGTTGTGTTGCTACCATGTTGTTATGTTGTGTTGCTACCATGCTGTGTTGTCATGTGTTGCTGCAATGCTATGTTGTCATTTTAGGTCTCTCTTTATGTAGTGTTGTGTTGTCTCTCTTTTTATTTCATTTATTTTTATATTTAGCTAAATATTATATGATACTACAGATATAAATCTTCTACAGATATAATCCCTCCACAGATATAATCCTACAACAGATATAATCCCTCCACAGATATAATCCTACTACAGATATAATCCCTCCACAGATAAACCTTCTACAGATATAATCCCTCCACAGATATATTACTATAGATATAAACTCTTCCACAGATTATATCCTCCACAGATATAGATCACTAAGTACTACAATATGATCCCTACATGAATCTAAGATATTAGATCGTCCTCCACAGATAACTCTCAGATCTAAATCCTACAGATATATATCCTCTATAGACTATAAATTCTAACAGCATATAACTTCGCCAATAATCCCCTCCAAGATATAATCCTACTACAGATATATAATCTCGACAGATGATAATCCTACTAGCAGATATAATGTGCCCTCACAGATAAAAGCTTCTACAGGATAAATCCTCTCCCAGATTAATCTATACAGATATAATCCCTCCACAGATTAACCTTCTACAGATATTAATCCTCCACAGATATAATCCTACTAAGATATAATCTCCACAGATAAATCCTATCTACAGATATAATCCCTGATTAATCTACAGATATAATCCTTCTAAATAAATTAATAAAGATAATCTACAGTATAATCCTCCACAGATATAATCCTTCTACAGATAATCCTCACATAATAATCCTACTACAGACATATCCCTCCACAGATATAATCCCTCACAGATATAATCCTACTACAGATTAATCCTACTACAGATATAATCCCTCCACAGATATAATCCTCCACAGATATAATCCCTCCACAGATAATAATCCTACTACAGATATAATCTTCGCACAGTATTAATCCTTCATCAGATTTTTTATTTAACTAGGCAAGTCAGTTTTAAGACAAAATTCTTATTTACAATGACGGCCTACCAAAAGGCAAAAGGCTTCCAGTGTGGACGGGGGCTGTGGATTAAAAATAAATAAATATATATATATATATAAACTCAGCAAAAAAAGAAAGGTCCTCTCACTTCAACTGGTTTATTTTCAGCAAATTTAACATGTGTTATTTGAGAAATGCTCAATGGGATTGAGATCCAGGCTCTTTGCTGGCCATGGCAGAACACTGACATTCCTTCTTGCAGGAAATCAGTCACAGAACGAGCAGTATGGCTGGTGGCATTGTCATGCTGAGGGTCATGTCAGAGAGCCTGCAGGAAGGGTACAATGAGGAGGAGGATGTCTTCCCTGTAAGCGCACAGCGTTGAGAATTGCCTGCAATGACAAAAGCTAGTCCGATGATGCTGTGACACACCGCCCCAGACCATGACGGACATCTCCACCTCCAAATCGATCCTGCTCCAGAGTACAGGCCTCGGTGTAACGCTCATTCCTTCGACGATAAACGCAAATCCGACCATCACCCCTTGTGAGACAAAACCGCTACTCATGAGTGAAGAGCACTTTTTGCCAGTTCTGTTTGGTCCAGTGACGGTTGGGTTTGTGCCCATAGGCGACGTTGTTGCTGGTGATGTCTGGTGAAGACCTGCATTACAACAGGCCTACAAGCCCTCAGTCCAGCCTCTCTTAGCCTATTGCGGACAGTCTGAGCACTGATGGAGGGATTGTGCGTTCCTGGTGTAACTCAGGCAGTTGTTGTTGCCATCCTGCACCTGTCCCGCAGGTGTGATGTTCGGATGTACCGATCCTGTTCAGGTGTTGTTACACGTGGTCTGCCACTGCGAGGACGATCAGCTGTCTGTCCTGTCTCCCTGTAGCGCTGTCTTAGGCGTCTCACAGTACGGACATTGTAATTTATTGCCCTGGCCACATCTGCAGTCCTCATGCCTCCTTGCAGCATGCCTACGGCACGTTAACGCAGATGAGCAGGGACCCTGGGCATCTTTCTTTTGGTGTTTTTCAGAGTCAGTAGTTAGTTAGTGTCCTAAGTTTTCATAACTGTGACCTTAATTGCCTACCGTCTGTAAGCTGTTAGTGTCTTAACGACCGTTCCACAGGTGCATGTTCATTAATTGTTCATGGTTCATTGAACAAGCATGGGAAACAGTGAACAATGAAGATCTGTGAAGTTATTTGGATTTTTACGAATTATCTTTGAAAGACAGGGTCCTGAAAAAGGGACGTTTCTTTTTTTGCTGAGTTTATAAATATAGGACAAAACACACATCACGACAAGAGAGACAACACAACACTACATAAAGAGAGACCTAAGACAGCAACATAGCAAGGCAGCAACACATGACAACACAGCATGGTAGCAACACAACATAACAACAACATGGTAGCAACACTACATGGTACAAACATTATTGGGCACAGACAACAGCACAATGGGCAACAAGGTAGAGACAACAATACATCACACAAAGCAGCCACAACTGTCAGTAAGAGTGTCCATGATTGAGTCTTTGAATGAAGAGATTGAGATAAAACTGTCCAGTTCCAGTGTTTTTTGCAGCTCTTTCCAGTCACTAGCTGCAGCGAACTGAAAAGAGGAGCGACCCAGGGATGTGTGTGCTTTGGGGAACTTTAACAGAATGTGACTGGCAGAACGAGTGTTGTATGTGGAGGATGAGGGCTGCAGTAGATATCTCAGATAGGAGGGAGTATAATCCTTCTACAGATATAATCCTCCTACAGATGTCATAGTTGGTACTCGTAACAGTCTATTCTATTCTTGGCCGTGTTTATGTGCCAAGTGAATGTGGTGATTGGCTACCCAACACACGGCAAGCGGTACCGGAGTGCCAATTCTGGGATCAAAAGGCTCCTGAACAGCTTCTACCCCCAAGCCATTAGACTGCTGAACAGTTAATCAAATGACTACTCTGACTATTTGCATTGACCCCCTTTTTTACACTGCTGCTACTCACTGTTTATGATCTGTGCATAGTCAATTTACCCCTACCTACATGTACATATTACCTCGACTAACCTGTACCTCCGCACATTGAATCGGTACCGGTACCCCCTGTATATAGCCTCGTTATTGTTATTTTATTGTGTTACTTTTTACATTTATTTTTTATTTACTTTTTTAAACAATTCTTCATCCTTGGTTAAGGGCTTGTAAGTAAATATTTCATGGTAAGGTTGTATACCTGTTGTATTCACAGCAAATAAAATGTTATTCATTTATTCTCCTGAGAGGTGAGGAAGGATAGAGGTGAGGAAGGATAGAGGTCCCTTACATCCAGAAACAAACCCATTGCCCTTGAGCTGCCCATCTCCTTTGCACTGTGAAGATCTGGGGCGGTATCAGGCATCTGGGAGTAGAGGTGGTCTAGGTCCCACCTGCCCATTTAACCAACCTGGACTCAGGGGTAGACGTAACATAGTAAATGTAAATCTGGGTCCCTCTAATTAGTAAGATATGTTACATTTCATATGGTATGTATTAATTTGTGGATGCCATCATTCATTTTGTATGATATGTTACAAATTACAATTCGTATGATATGTTACAAATTGCAATTCATACAATATGTTACGATAACCTACCCTCTAATGTAACAAAACAGTTTCCCGGATTCACATGAACTATGTTACGTGTAGTCTATGAGACCAGACTGATACAATCTTCAAAATGTATGCCTATTTTAAAACATCATTCCTACTTGGAGACACTTTATGAAAAAGGGCACTAAAAGTATGACAAATGTGGTGAAATGCCCACAATATCCAGAGCCACTATGAAAAGCCTACAATTGAACTCTTCATCATCACAGGACTTTGTTTTTTGATTTCAACCTAACTAAGCCCCAAAACTCTCAAAAGTGCAACCGTTTCCATGCTGTGTCATTTTGTCATTCCCATTTTCTCAGTGACAAGGGTCTGTTATACATGTTTACTCTCTCCAGCAGTTTTATAGCTATAATTGACAAGCCTGATTTGAATTGCAGGCAACCTGTGTATTGCGGGTGGGCTGTAGCCTAGCTACAACAGAGGAATGATGTAACGTTGACTGTGTAATAACTGCCTAACAACACCGGCCATAGCCAGCCCTGACAACTGTCATCAAGTTCTGATGTACAGTCACCGAGTGTCTGCCAAAGCTATTACATCAAAGAGATAATGAACTTACTTTATTTATCGATTTCGATGGTTTGCATTGATTGATTGATTTAACCTTTATTTTTATCAGGGAGTCATACTGAAAGCAAGGTCTAAATGACAGAAAATACACACATCAATATAAATACAAAATAGCAAACAGAAAGAAAAACACGGTCATAAAAAACAAACACATTCACCAGTAATTAGGTCCTCAATCATCTTTCTGAATTACCCAAGAGGCACCAGAACATAAACTTTAAGAACATTTTGAAGATTGTTCCATAAATAAGTTGGAAGAAAC
The DNA here is from genome assembly GCF_002910315.2 of Salvelinus sp. IW2-2015. Classification (NCBI taxonomy): domain Eukaryota; kingdom Metazoa; phylum Chordata; class Actinopteri; order Salmoniformes; family Salmonidae; genus Salvelinus; species Salvelinus sp. IW2-2015. The sequence goes on from NC_036851.1 coordinate 50,703,660, forward strand.
CTAGAATGAGTTGGCTTGCTCCAGTGACAGGCAACCAGACAGACAACAGGTTAGCTTAGCTAGCTAGGGTGGGCAAACCTCCCAAATGACCTTAGGGTCTTAATCAATTCTAAGTACACTTCCTTTCAATTATTAAATATTCGAGTAGTTTTTGTGGCTGCAAAGACTCTGGCACGGCCGGGCGAGTGTTACCTTCAAGAAAGAGTTGATGAACGTAATGATATGAGTTAAAAAAACAGACAGTACGTACCTCTCAAATAGTATTCTGACCGCAAAGATCCCCAAAGCCAGCGGTAAGACAGAGAGCAAGTGACTGGCTTTTGGATACTCCACCCCGAGCGCTGGGTCTGCAAGGTCCGCCCAAGTCACATTATGTGGGAGCCAAAATCTCTCGTTCCAAAACCAGGCTGAAAGAGCAGCCATGGTCACCAAAAGTGGTTTCAATTAAATAAATATATCCTAAGGAAAAACTTGAGAAACGTTTCCACCGCCGTCCCTCCGTTTTGTGCCCCTGACGTGATGGATTTCTTGGATTAAGGAAGTGAAATGGGCCACGGCCCCACCTCCCGCCCGCTATTCAGAGGTATCATTGATGGAATACTGTTACTTTGCCAGTCCGCAGCCACCTAGCTAGCTAGCGTTCTTGTCAAAATAAGAGATAATCAATAATAATCCGTGATTAAAATCGTGTGCCCAATATAGGTGAATGTGTGATGTATGTAGAAAATTGTCTTGACCCCCAGACTTGACTTTAAAAGTTGAACAAGAGAAGGCCACCACCAAGCGGCCATCCATAGTATTACAAGGGAGACGTTCTGAAATGTCATGATTACCCCACATTTCAATCAACCGACAGCAAGAGACAAATACAGCGCCACCTCACACCAAGTGTGAATTAATTGTCAGGTGGGCGTACCATGAACATCTAACGTAGTTATTTAATTAGCCTAAAATAAATTCCCAACCATGTGGATTGACTTCAAATTAAATGTTTGCCGATAATTGTTGTCATCAGCAGCCTACGCTTTAGCCTAATGCACCATGTCCGATTACCATATCTTAAGGACATTATCAACATAAATATTTAACTTATTCATCGTCTGTTATCAACATTAAAAGGGTATAATAGGCATTTTATCTAAGAAAATGTCCGAACAAATTAGCCATTTTCATTCACTAGAAATACACGTAAGCCTAAGAACGTAAATGCTGAGGATAAGGGTTTTGCAAGCGCCAACATTCTCCAAAAAAAGAGACAATTCCCAAATGCATGTGCATTCATTAACATACGTAATGAACGGAGGCACAGTCTGGTAAAAAATATATATGTGAAAGCGTCTCCATAATAATGGAGGAATCCACTGACACACAAGACCAATATGTTCTTCACATTTTGTAGGAGAGCTAGGTGAAGAAGAAGACGTTCCAAATGGTTCTGGCTGATACAGGTAGAGAACTATTCAGGCAGTGAACTATTCAACAGTGTTCCCGAGAACCTGCGCTTTGTGGAGACAGAAATATACTCCATATACTGCCGCCTTTACCGAGTTGGAGAAGTTGTTGGGGGTTTATTTCTATAGCTAATGAAAATATGTCAGCCATTTATGTTCTGAAAATAGTCTACAAATCCCACTCTACATTTTCTGTTATAAATATGCCCTTCATATCCATATGTATTGTAACGACCCTGGGTTTATAAGATTTATAATAATTTATAATAAGGTTTATAATAATCTATTGCTAAATTGCAGGTTTTGCAGAATATATTGTTTTCTGCAAAGAGCGTCTCAGCAGGTTATTGGCGTGCTCTTTTTTTAAGCAATATTCAGATTTTGAATTGTTTATATTTTCTGGTTGTCTCTCCCCTTTAACTGTCCTAATTGCCCCATTTTTATAACCTCCACGATCAGCGATTGAGTCTGTTGGAGAGGATCAGTTTGAGCAAAGTGAAGTGTAGAATAACTGATCTACAAACAGTAGGTCTACGCCTATTTACTCTTAACTGCCTTAACTTGTTAAATTAAAAATTGCACCGTTATTGTGCTATTATCATCATACTGTATCATGACTATTTCTGGTTGTTCTTTGCAGGTCTTTTTCGCCAGTAATTACAGCATTATCCACTGGCTTGCAGCAGGCAGAAAATCCTAGGATATTCTCTTTCAGCGTTTCTCAACTAATTGGTCGTGTCACAAATTTGGGTCGGGGGACGTTTTGAATGGGTGTCAGAGTATTATTTTTTATTTTTTTAATGTTTTAAATGAAAAAATACTCCAGTCTGAACAAAAACAACTTAAACCAGGTAGAACGTGTGTAGAAATGATAATGAACTTAAATAATAATTATTCAATCACAGTATTTTCCTTTTTTGCTAACACTTTACGGTCATAACCATGTCATAGTAGCTGACATAACTTGTCACAACCTGTTGTAATATGGTCATAACACTGTCATGACACATACATTTAGACCTGTTTTGACATAAATTGCGTTATTTTATGGCTGGTTATGACACCTACATAAGAGTGTCAAAACCTACAAAACCTACCACACAAGTTTATAACAAGTTAGGTCAGCTGTTATGACATTCTATGACATACTATGACTGTATTATGAAGTATTTAATGCTGGTAGTAGTTACTAATAGTTTACTATTTACTGTTGGTAGTAGTTACTAATAGTTTATTATTTACTGTTGGTAGTAGTTACTAAGAGTTAACTATTTACTGTTGGTAGTAGTTACTTATAGTTCCTGGCCTATCTAGCCTAGAAACATAACTCATTCTCAGAAGATTCTGAAGTCAAACTCATCCACTATATATTCATATATAACTGTAACTCACTTGTCCACCAGGCCCTTCTTCTTCAGAATGTGGTTGACTTCAGCTGCAGTGGCTGGACCCTGGAGCTTCTGACCATTCAACATCTCCTTCTCCAACTCCTCAATTGTCTACAAATTGTGTACATTTGCTTTTTTTATTGAGAAAAGGCGAACAGGGAGAGCGAGGGAGGTTGAGAAAAAAGAGGGAGAACAACAGAGAGAGAGAGAGAGAGAGAGGGAGAGAGAGAGGAGAGAGAGAGAGAGAGAGGAGAGAGAGAGAGAGAGGAAGAGAAGAGAGAGAGAAGAGAGAAGAGAGAGAGGAGTAGACGAGAGAGAGAGAGAGAGAGAGGAAGGAGAGAGAGAGAGATCGAGAGAACGAGAGACGAGAGAGAGAGGAGAGAGGATGAGAGACCACGAACGAGAGGGCAAGAGAGAGGAAAACAACAGAGCCAAGACCACACTTTACTCTGTTAGAGGGTATGGTTACTTGAGCTAAAGTAGCCAACCACCCAACCTACACCCACCACCAGCCCAGACACAGAGCTTCCTACCACGGACCCCCAGACATCAAACCGGTGCAGGACCCAGGCTGAAGAACTCTGGTCCCGAGGAGCTGAGAGAGAGCTTACCACAGCGCTGAAGGAAGGTAAAGGCCAACCGTGAGGATGAGAGACCCTTACCACAGCGCTTCTTTGAGGACGGTAAGGAGCCACCGTCGAGGAAGAGGAGCCTTACCACAAAGCGCCTTGAGGAGGTAAAGGCCACCGTGAAGAGAGAATAGCTAGTGCAGGAAAAGGAAGGAGATGGGTAAGGAGTTGTCTTGATCATCTCAAGAGGTGCTGCATCACAGAGAACAAGAACTGTAGAGACATCCAGGACAGAAGCTGCAGCCCTAACCACCCCAAACACCCACCTCCACCTACAACCCCCCCCCCCCATACCGACGAACCCTTTACCCACACCCCCAGGTCAACAAAGGGAGGGCTCAAATGGGGACACCTACTACAGAGAGAAGCTCTCTGGCCCCCCCTGACACACCCGCACATACCCCTCCTACACAAGCCCTGTGTACCCCAGCCCCAGACCGTAAACCCACTACTCTGGTAAAACCCACTGAGGTGGCCATCCTCCAAGAGGATAGACTCTTCCCCCACCACAAGATGTCCAAAATATGGTGCCCAAAACGCAGGATGCACTCCACATCCTGTCCCAGCCTGACTTTGGCACACCAGGCCACATTATTATTCACACCGGCACCAACAACCTACGAGAGGAGCAGGAGAGAGTAGGCAGCCTGG
>NC_036851.1:50708453-50712078 GCF_002910315.2 Salvelinus sp. IW2-2015
TGTTCTATACTGTTATAGTGTTCTATACTGTTATAGTGTTCTATACTGTTATAGTGTTCTATACTGTTGTAGTGTTCTATACTGTTATAGTGTTCCTAACTATGAAGTTGTTAACATTCTTAGCTTAATCCTTTGAAAATAGACACGTATAAAGATTGCGCATCTTCAATATGTACCTATTGTTTCTCTTTAGTGCATTTAACCATGTCACAAGTAAACGCCTTGGGTAGCGAGTTGACACAATTCCAAGTTTGGAAATGCCACACTTTCCTTATTTTATTTATTTTAAGAGGACTATTTCTAATCACATTAGCAATAGTTTGCCTTAGGAAGACGTCTCAATAAATACAGGTACTCATCCTTTAACAGACTTCGCTGTTTGAACAAGTGAGGCCATCAGAAGAGAGGCTATGACCTAGTATGATTAGGATCATTTCAAGAGCAAAAGGTTCATTGAAGCAATACTTACAATATGGCGACTTTAAGGGCCCCAGAAAACCCATCCTTAACCTCTCACAAGAACAGCTGTCCAGGAAAAACTCCTGGCCCTATAAACATGATATGCTCACCTGCGGGCCAATGACCAGATCCGTCCCCTGGTTGTTATACCATCTCGTGCATCACCCCACAGCAATGAGACAGGTGTGTGTGGTGTTCACAAGAATCCCAGAACTAAACTGTGATGCTGAACATTAGGCAGGTAACAACTTTCATGGAAAGACTACCAGTTTGTGTATCAAATGGTAGAAAACCAGCTTTAAAATCATCCATTCACAACTGACAAGTTATCATGAAGATATCCTTTATTATAGCATAGGATTAAAACATACAGGAAAAAATAGGTTTGGTCAATACGAGAAAAATACAATTTAAGTCTGAAGATTTCAATCAGTCTTCAGTATTATCCTTTACAGGATCGGGGGCAATTCAGGACAATCAGAACGTGGATGGAAATTACAATTTAATAGATATTAAAAAAAAAATCCCCATTGAAAATAGATGCCGCTTAATTTCAATTCACTTGACTACTGAACTGACAATGAATTGAGTCCAACCATGAAGCTTCATACATCCTTTACATGTCATCATATCTAAAACAGCAATACAACAAGCGGAAGCTTTCGATCATACTATCAAAAAAGATAATTCTTCAATATGTCACATCTACTAGTGAACCCAGCTCTATGCTTATCTTCCTCGGTGTTGATGGCTTCTGCACACTAACAAATACTAAAAGACGAAAACCCAGAGGAGTTCTTCTTAACCGAACAGTAGAACCTTGAATGTTGTTCTCCCTTCCACACGGGGTAAACAAGCAACTTCAGCTCGCTGTTAGGATATAGAGAATGTTCTGGATTAAACCATTGGTATCACTTGAAGGGGAACGTCTTGGGAAAACTAATCGGGGCATTAGACAATGAGTCAAAATGACGGTCTGCCCTTTAAAAAGAGACATTTTTCCTTCACATCAAACCAGATTATTCTGCTCAGTATTTACAAAACTAGATCGACTTGAGGTAATTACTACTAACACTACTTCCTTAAGGTTTAACTTCTAACAATACAAGCTTTAATATAATTCAGAGTTTCAAAACATAAAAAAAGCGTCACAAAAATAGTTTCAAATGAAAATGGCCCCTTAAATGATTAACTAAACCAACAGACTGAATCTTCACAAGCCTGCCTGCCATCGCCATACTTTGAAGTGTTCAGGGGAGAATTTTTGAGGTACACAATAATCTACAACAAGAATACTCTTGAACCACTAAGAAACGGACAGCCAGCACAGCAATAAAAGACCACTGAATACTCACAACCCTATCAATACCAAACAAACACTGAAAAATCAATTCCAGACCAAAGCCTGAATGGTAGTGTGTGTAGTCTATCACCTAATCAGTTATGAGTTAGTATGGACTCAGAGCAGGTTAGAGACAGTCAAAGTATTTAAAATGAACCCAATGCTCTTTCACAAATGGCCAAATGTTAAGACTTAAAATACTCAATATTAGTTATTGTGGAGTAGCATCAATACTTAGTTGGGGGTCATTTCAACCTCACTTAGGCCTGAATATAGATTCAAGATTGGCAACGTGAGAGAGTTCAGCCCAAAAAGGGAATGCATTGAGGTAAGGCATAGAGAGAGACCACTGAGAAAAAATAAGTCAAAAGATCTTTTAGCGGGACAAATATGAAGAGAGAGGAAGTAAAAATCTAACATTGATAATATAACCATAACAGCCTGCTAGGTAACTTTCAAAAAGATATCCTATAGTTACCACCAGCAGTAAAGCAGATGTATATCAAAGATGTTTATCTAAGTTTTTCTCAAATCGGGGGCGTATTAATGAATGTCCCACACTTCTCTTCCTCTTCCCAGAGAGAATGGCCACTTGTTCCTCTGTTGGCCTGTTTTTCTTCAACATCTTCATCTCTAAGTGTTTCTGATTCCCAGGGCTTGTTCCAGCTCCTGCCTCCTCTGCTGGACCTGAAATACATGTTTTATTTATTAATATATTAAAATGCAGATAAAGAAGAAAATGTATTTCATAAATGGAAATTCAATTTCATAAGTGAAAGGAATACCAGGTAATATCAGGCAAATACCAGTACCGTAATATAAATTACAACTGAAAATCTTGTTCAGAGAATGATTTTAAAGTATTTAGTAGGGCAGAAAAAACGCTTGGTGACACAGAGATGACGACCCTCATGGAGAACGAACGGCAGGAGAGAAGGCTTTACCTACCACGCATCGGGCCGACAGAAACAAACAACTCTCTGGTAAGAAGAAGGGAGGGGGTGTATGCCTTATGATTAACGACTCATGGTGTGATCATAACAACATACAGGAAGTTAAGTCCTTTTGTTCACCTGACCTAGAATTACTTACAATCAAATGCCGACCACATTACCTACCAAGAGAATTCTCTTCGATTATAGTCTCAGCCGTTTATATTCACCCCCCCCCCCCCAAGCAGATCCCTCGACGGCCCTGAAAGAACTTCACTGGACTCTATGTAAACTGGAAACCATACATTCTGAGCCTGCATTTATTGTAGTTGAGGTCAGTACAGGTGCATCAAAGCTGGGACCGAGAGACTGAAAAACAGCTTCTATCTCAAGGCCATCAGACTGTTAAACAGCCATCACTAACATAGAGAGGCTTCTGTCAACATACAGACTCAAATCTCTGGCCACTTTAATACATTTAATAAAGGTATCACTAGTCACTTTAAATAACGCCACTTTAATAAATGTCTAGATACCCTACTTTACTCATATGTATATACTGTATTCTATACCATCTACTGCATCTTGCCTATGCCGCACGGCCATCGCTCATCCATATATTTATATGTACATATTCTTATTCATCCCTTTACATTTGTGTGCATAAGGTAGTCGTTGTGAATTTGTTAGATTACTTGTTAGATATTACTACATGGTCGGAACTAGAAGCACAAGCATTTCACTACACTCACATTAACATCTGCTAACCATGTGTATGTGACCAATACAATTTGATTTGATTTACCTTGGTGTAAAGCCACGGTGTACACACACACCCACCACGGTACACACACCACTGTACACACACACCACGGTACACACACACACCACG
>NC_036851.1:50712851-50718273 GCF_002910315.2 Salvelinus sp. IW2-2015
CTAATGCAAGAACATACACCAGCAGCTTGGTTAATGGCAAATTCCGAGCAGCTCTATGCAGCTATCTATGCTAATGGCAACCCTAATTTCTCATCAGATCTAGGCTATTCAATGGCAACCACATCCCATCGCAGCTAGCTAGTGCTAATGCAGAGCAGGTCACATCATGGCGCTAGCATGTCTTATACGGAGCTAACCTTACCAATTCTATGCAGACTTAACTGTGCAATGTAGTAAAGTAACCTACATCCATGGCAGCTAGCTAGTGCTAATGGCTAACATACATCCATGGCAGCTAGCTAGTGCTAATGGCTAACCAAGTCCATGACAACACAAGGAGAGGGTCCTGTTCAGTAAGACACACATCAAAATGTTTCGCAAAAGAAAACAGCAATCTGTGTATTTATTGGACACAAGTTCAAGTAGTGTCTCCCAGTTTCACTTAATTTCAATGTATTTTCTTCTTAATGAACATGACCCAAATGCTTTGGGGTGTTATTATGTAAAGGGAAATCAGTAACTGAGCAACACTAGAGAGCTGTGGTTTCCCTGTGCGTTTGTTTACCTTGCAGTAAAGAAAATATAATATTACTGCTCCCCTCATTTCTTTATCTGAAGTATTATGTTTCCTCAGCACCAGTTCTCTTAAGTTTAGTTCATAGTTTACCTTGAGGTCCCTGTACTGTGATCGCAGCCAGTGATTAATGAAGCCCTGGCGGTACCTCCCTGTCTCCACAGTTTTCTCCCTACTGAACTATGCCCCATAGTGGTGTTTCCCTGTTAGTTTACCCGCCGGCCCGTGATCTGTGACCACATCCAATTATGTTAGTCCTAAATATTTCATCAACTAAAAGCATTGCATTTGGGACAAATCACTCAATAAACCCTAAAACTCAACTAAATATTGTGATGAATAATGTGGAAATTGAGCAAGTTGACTTGGAGTAACCCTGGATTGTAAACTGTCATGGTCAAAACATATTGATACAACAGTAGCTAAGATGGGGAGAAGTCTGTCCATAATAAAGCGCTGCTCTGCCTTGTTATCAAAGCTATCAACAAGCCAGGTCCTACAGGCCCTAGTTTTGTCACACCTGGACTAATGTCCAGTCGTGTGGTCAGGTGCCACAAAGAGGGATTTAGGGAAATTACAATTGTCTCAGAACAAGGCAGCATGTCTGGCCCTTAAAAGTACACAGGGAGCTAACATTAATAATATGCATGTCAATCTCTCATGGCTCAAAGTGGAGGAGAGATTGACTTCACCACTACTTGTATTTGTGAGAAGTATTGACATGTTGAATGCACCAAGCTGTCTGTTTAAACTACTAGCACACAGCTCAGACACCCATGCATAACCCCACAAGACATGCCACCAGGGTTTCACAGTCCCCAAGTCCAGAGCAGACTAGGGGAGGTGCACAGTACTACATAGAGTTCCATGTAGTCATGGCTCTATTCCACATCAGGTGGACGCAGTAAAATTAGATTAAAAAATACACATTATGGAACAGGGCCCCTGTGAAGAGATACACACACGATAACATGTACACTATACACACACGTACATATGGATTTTGTGTTGCAGATATGTGGTAGTAGAGAAGGGGCCTGAGGGTACACACTTAATGTGTTGTGAAATCTGTTCTGTCATGTAATGTTTTAAATTGTATATAACTGCCTTAATGTTGCAGGACCCCAGGAAGAGTAGCTGCTGCTAATGGGGATCCTTGATAAATACAAATACAGCCAGTCGTTGATGAAGCCCTGAAGTAGTTCCCTGTTTTCTCCCTACTGAACTACGACCCACATGCAGCACAAGAGCAGTGTTTCCCTGTGTGTTTACCTTGAGGTCCCGGCACTGTGACTGCAGCCAGTCGTTGATGAAGCCCTGGGGATCTCTGGCGAAGCTCAACATGAACTCTCTCTGGGTCTTCAGCTGGTTGATCGTCTCTATGGTCTCATGGATCTACAGGGGAAGAAGAGAGAGACGGAGGGTCAATCCTAGTTCAACATCTGAATAAACTATTGTCTAAATGATCTGATGGATCTGAAGGGGAAGAAACAGCAAGATGGATGTCCAAACCAAGATGGATGTCCAAACCAAGATGGATGTCCATTGATTTAAGATTCAATACGTCAGAGGTCTTATATGGTGTTGTTTGGGTAAGGACAAACATAACAGACCCATTTCCCCCATAAGATTGAATGGAAAAATCCCGTTACTCTAACTAACATACTGTGCATCCAGGTTATATAACAAATCCTACATTACAGATACCTAACGTGGGGAAATCTACATATAATTTTTCCTCCCAAGAAGTGGGTTTAAGATCTTCCAACCAGCTGTTGAACAAAGAAGGAGAATTTTGGCTTGCTCTCTGACCTGCTGCATGTTTTCTTGTCCACAGTTGATGAACTCTGACCTGGGCTGCTGCAGGTACTTTGTCAAGTGATGAACTTGACCTCTGCATGTACTTGTCACAGTTGATAAAGCTCTGACCTGCTGCAGGTACTTGTCACAGTTGATGAACTCTGACCTGCTGCAGTACTATGTCACCGTTGATAAACTCTGACCTGCTGCGTACTTGTCACAGGTTGATGAAACTCTGACACTCGTACTCGCCTGAGGGTACTTTGTCACAGTGCATAAACTCTGAACTGCTGCAGGTACTGTCACACAGTTGATAGAACTCTGACCTGCTGCAGGTACTTGTACAGTTGATACTCTGACCTCTCAGGTACTTGTCACCAGTGATAAACTCTGCCTGCTGCAGGTTCTTGTCACAGTTGATAAACTCTGACCTGCTGCAGGTACTTGTTCACAGTTGAAGTGAACTCTCTCTCTGTGAGTGGGTCCTGCAGCTTGTGGTCTTAACATACTGCCAGAGGGCCTGGATGATGACCGCCTGGTCTGGTGTGGATCCCCAACATACGGGCCAGGGAGTTGTCCAGCTTGAACTGAGGGGGCTGGTGAGAGAGAAGGTGAAACTTGAGCATGCAGTTACGACACCAAACTGAAACGCAAAGGACCAAGGCATGTTAATTTGGGAGAGATGTTGCCAAGATCGTGGGTCAAGAACGCCTGGTTCATAAGGTCGTTATCAAATGAAAAGATCACAATAAATAGCACAACACGAAATAATATCAAAATGACTGGTACTATACCCGACAAGACGTAGTTTAGGAAAGAATGTTCCATCCTTGTCTGGCTCTGGCCTGTCAAGCAGCATAAGGACACATATGCCCATGTTGGCTAGTCTACTGGTGGCAAGTGATTTACTTTATTTTATCAACATAGCTAGCTTACAACATTATCCCCTTTTCAACGTTGTTTTTAAGAAGCGTTTAATCACGATTGCTGCTGACAGACATGATAGGCTACATTGATTGATGGACCACGTAAAATTGGCTAGCTAGTTAGCTAACACCAGATCAGGTCAATAATGCTAGTGGACAAGCTAACAACAGATCAGTCAACAATGCTAGTGGACAAGTAACACCAGATCAGGTCAATAATATTAGTGGACAAGCTAACAACAGATCAGGTCAATAATGCTAGTGGACAAGCTCACACAGATCAGGTCAGTAATGCTAGTGGACAAGCTAACAACAGATCAGGTCAGTAATGCTATATGGACAAGCTAACAACAGATCAGGTCAGTAATGCCAGTGGACAAGCTAACACCAGATCAGGTCAATAATGCTCGTGGACAAGCTAACAACAGATCAGGTCAATAATGCTGTGGACAAGCTAACAACAGATCAGGTCAGTAATGCTAGTCGACAAGCTAACAACAGATCAGGTCAGTAATGCTAGTGGACAAGCTAACAACAGATCAGGTCGAATGCTAGTGGACAGCTAACAACAGTCAGGTCAATAAGTGCTAGTGGACAAGCTAACAACAGATCAGGTCAGTAATGCTAGTCGACAAGCTAACAACAGATCAGGTCAATAATGCTCGTGGACAAGCTAACAACAGAATCAGGTCAGTAATGCTAGTAGACAAGCTAACAACAGATCAGGTCAGTAATGCTAGTGGACAAGCTAACAACAGATCAGGTCAGTAATGCTAGTCGACAAGCTAACACCAGATCAGGTCAACAATGCTAGTGGACAAGCTAACAACAGATCAGGTCAGTAATGCTAGTGGACAGCTAACAACAGATAGGTCAGTAATGCTAGTGGACAGCTAAACAAAGAGGGATAAACCAGATGCCATCTATAGTGGTGATGACTGTGTTTACCAGGACGAGTTTGTGAATAAAAATAGGCTAGTTGCCGATGTCAAGCTCTTTCCAAAAAGCCTAGCTATCTAACATGCCAAACAGTTTGGCTACCCTAACGCATCTGAAATTACATGATCAACAGATGCTTTACTGATCATGAAAAGCACGCCATTACCTGCTGTATAACTCTGATGATAGAGCTAAACAGTTCTAGCTGTGTAACAGAGCTAAACAGTTACTAGCTGTATAAAAGAGCTAAACAGTTACTAGCTTGTATAACTCTGATGATAGAGCTAAACAGTTCCTAGCTGTGTAACAGAGGCTAAAACAGTTTCCTTAGCTGTATAACAGAGCTAAACAGTTACTAGCTGTATATCTGATGATAGAGCTAAACAGTTACTAGCTGTATAACTCTGATGATAGAAGCTAAACAGTTTACTAAGCTGTATAACAGAGCTAAACAGTTACTAGCTGTATACCAGAGCTAAACAGTTACTAGCTGTATACAGAGCTAACAGTTAATAGCTGTATAACAGAGCTAAACAGTTACTAGCTGTATACAGGCTAAAACAGTTACTAGCTGTATAACAGAGCTAAACAGTTACTAGCTGTATAACAGAGCTAAACAGTTATAGCTGTGTAACAGAGCTAAACAGTTATAGCTGTATAACAGAGCTAAACAGTTACTAGCTGTATAACAGAGCTAAACAGTTACTAGCTGTATAACAGAGCTAAACAGTTACTAGCTGTGTAAACAGAGCTAAACAGTTACTAGCTGTGTAACAGAGCTAAACAGTTACTAGCTGTATAACAGAGCTAAACAGTTTACTAGTTGTATAACAGAGCTAACAGTTACTAGTGTATAACAGAGCTAAACAGTTACTAGCTGTATAACAGAGCTAAACAGTTACTAGCTGTATAACAGAGCTAAACAGTTACTAGTTGTATAACAGAGCTAAACAGTTCTAGTTGTATAACAGAGCTAAACAGTTACTAGCTGTATAACAGAGCTAAACAGTTACTGAGCTGTATAACAGAGCTAAACAGTTACTAGCTGTATACCAGAGCTAAACAGTTACTAGCTTTGTTAACAGAGCTAAACAGTTTACTAGCTGTATAACAGAGCTAAACAGTTACTAGCTGTAATAACAGAGCTAAACAGTTACTAGCTGTATAACAGAGGTCACAGTTA